>NC_059215.1:55417988-55492988 GCF_020615455.1 Coregonus clupeaformis
CCTCCTAAGGACTTTTGGACATGGGAGGAGATTCGGGCTGGAAAGGGTCCTTGGGCACAACCGGAGGAACATCATCGCCCTCGTGAAGAGCTGAGGCAGCTGCAGCCGAGAGGAGGTGGTCTGAGGAGGAATATCACCGCCCTCGTGAAGAGCTGGAGGCAGCTGCAGCCGAGAGGAGGTGGTATGAAGAGGAAGCGCGGAGTCGAGGCTGGAAGCCCGTGGTTACTCCCCAAAAAATTTTTGGGGGGGGGCACATGGCTTGGGCGCCTGGGCAGCAGGAGGCTGCCACAGGGAGAAAAAGGAGAGAAGGCTATCGGATTACGGGAGCCATTGGCGAGTAGAGGGAGGGAAGTTGTTGTGGCACGGCATGAGAGACTGAAGTGTGTTCCCAGTCTGGTCGGTCCGTTCTTGATCCCCAGTTAAGGCCAGTGGTGGGTGTTCCCGGTACGGTCCGGCCTGTTCCTACCCACGCACCAGGTCCACGATGTGCGTCGCCAGCCGGCCTGAACTGGCCGTCTGCCCAACGGGCGCCTGAACTGCCCGTCTGCCCAACGCCCGTCTGAACTGCCCGTCTGCCCAACGCCGTCTGAACTGCCCGTCTGCCCAACGGCGCCTGAACTGCCCGGCTGCCCAACGCCCGTCTGAACTGCCCGTCTGCCCAACGCCGTCTGAACTGCCCGTCTGCCCAACGCCGTCTGAACTGTCCGTCTGCCCAACGCCGTCTGAACTGCCCGTCTGTACTGAGCCTGCAAAGCCGCCCGTCTGCCATGAGCCTTCAGAGCCGTCCCGCCAGACCGGGAGCCGCTAGAGCTCTCCGCCAGACAGGATCAGCCAGAGCCTTCCGCCAGACAGGATCAGCCAGAGCCTTCCGCCAGACAGGATCAGCCAGAGCCTTCCGCCAGACAGGAGCAGCCAGAGCCTTCCGCCAGACAGGAGCAGCCAGAGCCTTCCGCCAGACAGGAGCAGCCAGAGCCTTCCGTCAGACCGGATCAGCCAGAGCCTTCCGCCAGACAGGATCAGCCAGAGCCTTCCGCCAGCCATGAGCAGCCAGACCCGTCAGCCAGCCACGAGCAGCCAGATCCGTCAGCCAGCTATGAGCAGCCAGATCCGTCAGCCAGCCATGAGCAGCCAGATCCGTCAGCCAGCCGCGAGCAGCCAGATCCGTCAGCCAGCCATGAGCAGCCAGATCCGTCAGCCAGCCATGAGCAACCAGATCCGTCAGCCAGCCATGAGCAGCCAGACCCGTCAGCCAGCCGCGAGCAGCCAGACCCGTCAGCCAGCCATGAGCAGCCAGATCCGTCAGCCAGCCACGAGCAGCCAGATCCGTCAGCCAGCCATGAGCAGCCAGATCCGTCAGCCAGCCACGAGCAGCCAGATCCGTCAGCCCGCCAGGATCCGCCAGATCCGTCAGCCAGCCAGGATCCGCCAGAGCCCGTCCCTGCCAGGATCCGCCAGGAGCCGTCCAGCCAGGATCCGCCAGAGCTGTCCAGCCAGGATCCGCCAGAACCGTCTAGCCAGGATCCGCCAGAGCCGTCCAGCCAGGATCCGCCAGAGCCGTCCAGCAAGGATCCGCCAGAGCCGTCCAGCCAGGATCCGCCAGAGCCGTCCAGCCAGGATCCGCCAGAGCCGTCCAGCCAGGATCCGCCAGAGCCGCCCAGCCAGGATCCGCCAGAGCCGTCCAGCCTGGATCCGCCAGAGCCGCCCCGCCAGGATCCGCCAGAGCCGTCCCGCCAGGATCCGCCAGAGCCGTCCCGCCAGGATCCGCCAGAGCCAGCCAGCCAGGATCCGCCATCTAGTCAGGTACTGCCCCTTAGTCCGGTACTGCCCCGTAGTCCGGTGCCGCCCTTAATCCAGTGGGGGTTTAGTTGGGGGGGTGGTCATGAGGAAGGGAATACGGAAGCGGATAGTGACTAAGGTGGGGTGGGGACCACGACCTGGGCCAGAGCCGCCACCAGGGACAGACGCCCACCCAGACCCTCCCCGAGACTGTATGCTGGTGCGCCCGGAGGTCGCACCTTTAGGGGGGTAATGTGACACTCTGGCTCCACGGACCTTGATATTTGAGCCAGGGTTGTTTAGTTTCATTGTTTGGGTGTATTTCTATGTTGGGGATTTCTGGTTGTGCATTTTCTATGTTTGGTTAATTGTTCTTGATTAGTCGTATGACTCCCAATCGGAGGTAACGAGTGTCAGCTGTCGGCTCGTTATCTCTGATTGGGAGCCATATTTATACTGTGTGAGTTCACTTTGTGTTGTGGGTTATTGTTTCTTTGTTGCTGTTAGTAGTATTCAGTATAGAACTTCACGGATCGTCATTTGTTGTTTTCTTCGTGGTTGCTTTAAGTTAATAAAGTCATCATGTTCACTCGCAACGCTGCGCATTGGTCTCCTCCTTCAGACGATCGTGACAGGTGTTGATGGTATCCTCAATGAAATGATAAAATATACAGACCACAAATTTCAATTAGCTATACTTAAACTCTTTAACATCATCCTTAGCTCTGGCATCTTCCCCAACATCTGGAACCAAGGACTGATCACCCCAATCCACAAAAAGTGGAGACAAATTTGACCCCAATAACTACCGTGGGATATGCGTCAACAGCAACCTTGGGAAAATCCTCTGCATTATCATTAACAGCAGACTAGTTCATTTCCTCAGTGAAAACAATGTACTGAGCAAATGTCAAATTGGCTTTTTACCAAATTACCGTACGACAGACCACGTATTCACCCTGCACACCCTAATTGACAAACAAACAAACCAAAACAAAGGCAAAGTCTTCTCATGCTTTGTTGATTTCAAAAGCTTTTGACTCAATTTGGCATGAGGGTCTGCTATACAAATTGATGGAAAGTGGGGTTGGGGGAAAAACATACGACATTATAAAATCCATGTACACAAACAACAAGTGTGCGGTTAAAATTGGCAAAAAACACACACATTTCTTTCCACAGGGCCGTGGGGTGAGACAGGGATGCAGTTTAAGCCCCACCCTCTTCAACATATATATCAACGAATTGGCGAGGGCACTAGAACAGTCTGCAGCACCCGGCCTCACCCTACTAGAATCTGAAGTCAAATGTCTTCTGTTTGCTGACCGATCTGGTGCTTCTGTCACCAACCAAGGAGGGCCTACAGCAGCACCTAGATCTTCTGCACAGATTCTGTCAGACCTGGGCCCTGACAGTAAATCTCAGTAAGACAAAAATAATGGTGTTCCAAAAAAGGTCCAGTTGCCAGGACCACAAATACAAATTCCATCTAGACACCGTTGCCCTAGAGCACACAAAAAACTATACATACCTCGGCCTAAACATCAGCGCCACAGGTAACTTCCACAAAGCTGTGAACGATCTGAGAGACAAGGCAAGAAGGGCCTTCTATGCCATCAAAAGGAACATAAAATTTGACATACCAATTAGGATCTGGCTAAAAATACTTGAATCAGTTATAGAACCCATTGCCCTTTATGGTTCTGAGGTCTGGGGTCCGCTCACCAACCAAGAATTCACAAAATGGGACAAACACCAAATTGAGACTCTGCATGCAGAATTCTGCAAAAACATCCTCCGTGTACAACGTAAAACACCAAATAATGCATGCAGAGCAGAATTAGGCCAATACCCGCTAATTATCAAAATCCAGAAAAGAGCCGTTAAATTCTATAACCACTTAAAAGGAAGCGATTCCCAAACCTTCCATAACAAAGCCATCACCTACAGAGAGATGAACTTGGAGAAGAGTCCCCTAAGTAAGCTTGTCCTGGGGCTCTGTTCACAAACACAAACAGACCCCACACAGCCCCAGGACAACAACAACAACAACACAACTAGACCCAACCAAATCATGAGAAAACAAAAAGAGAATTACTTGACACATTGGAAAGAACAAACAAAAAAAACAGAGCAAACTAGAATGCTATTTGGCCCTAAACAGAGAGTACACAGTGGCAGAATACTTGACCACTGTGACTGACCCAAACTTAAGGAAAGCTTTGACTATGTACAGACTCAGTGAGCATAGCCTTGCTATTGAGAAAGGCCGCCGTAGGCAGACCTGGCTCTCAAGAGAAGACAGGCTATGTGCACACTGCCCACAAAATGAGGTGGAAACTGAGCTGCACTTCCTAACCTCCTGCCAAATGTATGACCATATTAGAGACACATATTTCCCTCAGATTACAGCGATCCACAAAGAATTCGAAAACAAACCCAATTTTGATAAACTCCCTTATCTACTGGGTGAAAAACCACAGTGTGCCATCACAGCTGCAAGATTTGTGACCTGTTGCCACAAGAAAAGGGCAACCAGTGAAGAACAAACACCATTGTAAATACAACCCATATTTATGTTTATTTATTTTCCCATTTGTACTTTAACTATTTGCACATTGTTACAACACTGTATATATACATAATATCACATTTGAAATGTCTTTATTCTTTTGAAACTTCTGAGTGTAATGTTTACTGTTAATATTTATTGTTTATTTCACTTTTGTTTACTATCTACTTCACTTGCTTTGGCAATGTTAACACACGTTTCCCATGCCAATAAAGCCCTTAAATTGAAATTGAATTGAATTGAGAGAGAGAGAGAGAGAGAGAGAGAGAGAGACAGAGAGGGATAGAGACAGAGAGAGACAGAGACAGAGGGAGAGACAGACAGTGAGACAGACAGAGAGAGAGAGAGAGAGAGACAGACAGAGAGAGAGAGAGAGAGAGACAGACAGACAGACAGACAGACAGACAGACAGACAGACAGACAGACAGACAGACAGACAGACAGACAGACAGACAGACAGACAGACAGACAGACAGACAGACAGACAGACAGACAGACAGACAGACAGACAGAGAGAGAGAGAGAGAGAGAGACAGACAGAGAGAGAGAGAGACAGACAGAGAGAGACAGAGCGAGAGAGAGACAGACAGAGAGGGAGACAGACAGAGAGTGAGAGAGAGAGACAGACATAGAGAAGGAGAGAGAGACAGAGAGATAGACAGACAGAGAGTGACAGAGCGAGAGAGAGACAGAGAGAGGGAGACAGACAGAGTGAGAGAGAGAGAGAGAGAGAGAGAGAGAGAGAGACATAGAGAAGGAGAGACAGAGAGAGACAGAGAGAGAGACAGAGAGATAGACAGAAAGACAGACAGACAGACAGACAGACAGACAGAGAGAGAGAGAGAGAGAGAGAGAGAGAGAGAGAGAGAGAGAGAGAGAGAGAGAGAGAGAGAGAGAGAGAGAGAGAGAGAGAGAGAGAGAGAGAGAGAGAGAGAGAGAGAGAGAGAGAGAGACAGAAAGAATAAGAAAGAGACGGAGAGAGAGAGAGAGAGACACAGAGAGGATCTACTTCAGATCACTTTGAGACGTAATATCTCAATCTCACACATGGCACAGGGCACTGTCTTACACAAGGCCTCCTGTCGCAGTCCCCCCGGGCCTAAGGTTGCTAGAGACTCCCGAAGGGCAATAAAATAAGACTGGCCTCTAGCCCAAATCTCAATTGACACCTCTGAGTCTGTAAAGCACACCTCTGTACATGTCTGAGATGTTTGAACTTAATTTTCATTTGTCATCTTGTGGTGCCCTTTCATTGTTATAGCACCCCCTCCATTCCTCCATTCCTCCCTCCCTCTTTCCCTCCCTCCCTCCCTGTCACACCTTCATGAAGGTGGCCAGTTCCGTCATACAGACAGCTCCTCCCTTCCCGTTCCTCTCTTTTCTTCCCCAGACTGCCCCACAAGGGAAGTATCCAATTCTGCCTGTGTGTATGTGTGTGTGTGTGTGTGTGTGTGTGTAATCCATCACGCAGGGCTGCATCAGGGTGACCTTCATAGCAGGGAATTTCACAGGGTGCTGCTTCTGCTGCTGGGACATGGGCACAGAGGAGGTGTGTGTGTGTGTGTGTGTGTGTGGGTGTGTGGGTAGAGAAGAGAGCCAAGCAGGAGGCGTGTGGGGGGAGGACAGAGGACAGCGGACAGGTCTAGGGAGGTGAAGCAGGATGCAAGGCAGGAGGGGAGAGGACAGGGCAGGTTTTGGCTAACCATTTTAGAACGGGGGGTTAATCTCAAAAGTATTTTCTTCAATCCCTCGATTCCTCTCTCATTTTGACATAATAGCAGCAGACCAAACACCAAACGGAGAGCTTTTAGCAACTACATCAGGTTGAATTGGTGTGGAGATGATGGCGTGGTCAGATAAGTCCATGGTCATTAGGACCAGTATTGCAATAGTTTTTCAATGGCAAAAATAAAAACACGAAGCAGACCGGACCAGGGGCGGTGTGTTCAATAGGGCGATATGGGCGACGCACTGCCAAACGGGAAAAGGAAGGGATTTTTTTTCTAATCAATTATATCACGGCAACAGTAGTTATCAGTGTTGTAATCTAGACGTCTGATCTGCCACTAAATGTCCAATCAGGCTAAAGTCGTGCTTCAAATGCCCCCCCTTTTGGGGCGATTTCAGTCAGGTTGAAAATCGCCCAGAAGTCTCTCATAGACTCCCATGTAAAATCTATTTTTTTCAAATATCAGAGCTTTCAATACAATCTCTATGGGTTTCTGAGGGCTTGCACTTACGCGCTTTCGTCATACGTAACGTAACCATGAACGTAACTAAGAAAAGAGCGGGTAGCAGCGTCAATCAATTCACGTACTACTGGTAAGACTGCTATAGCGTTCAGTGCAACTCGATTGTCTCTTTGAAATAAGTTACTTTTTGTCGGCGAACAAATCAAGATAAATTGGCAACGAAACAATTAGGACCTCCCAGACCAAATTTAATAATTCAACAGGTTTCTACTAAAGGCGGAAAGTCCTACACCCGAGGATTTTCCAAAAATTAGTACTGAACGAAAAACCTGGCTAGCAGGCTGCGATGTAGCTAATGCAGTCTTCTGCTACCCCCTGCTTACTCTTTCACCCTGAAGGCGGCACGGCAGACAGCACCGCTTGGACAGCGACTGGTGTGTAACGGACATGCACCATCTTTCAGGAAAGATTAAGAAACATGAGCTGTCAAAGACCCACATGGATAGCTGTTTGAGATTGTCTGCTTTGGGGAGTGAACATTGCCACTCAACTGGATGAGGGATACAGGCTAGCTGTCCGCCGCCACAACGATGAGGTTAGTGTTGATAATCACAAGTTTACTGGAGAACTGAGACCAAGTAGAGACTTTGGACAGGGTGGATATGGTATAATAAAGGCAGTTTATTCAGAGGTAAAGATATCTGGAATCGCGTGCACGGACCCGTTCGTTATCTGAAGACAATGTTTCATTGTGTGCAGACATTTTATGCAATAAATGAAGTAGGTTGAATCTAGTAGTTCTGATCTTCTGATTGGTCCTGATGAGTTGGGCGAGGTCACCTCCAGGCTAGTGTCACTGTTGCATTGGCTCTGAGTCGGGTTCTCTGTCTTCAAATGTTCAGCCTAAGAGAGGGGATTTTTGTGTGTGTGTGTGTGTGTGTGTGTGTGTTTAACAGTGATGATGTGTGTGTGTGTGTGTGTGTGTGTGTGTTTAACAGTGATGATGTGTGTGTGTGTGTGTTTGTGTGTGTGTGTGTGTGTGTCCTCAGAGCAAGAACTCGTGAGTTGGAAGAACTGAGAGGCCTATGGCGTGGGTGTTGTCCTTGGCCACCTGCTGACAAGGCTGACAAGATAGGACCCTTTTGTCCATTGTTATTGGATAGGAACAGAACTTATAACCAGCTCCTGACCTAAATAGATCTTAGCACAACATTTTACTCAACATATCATATTCCATATTCACTATAACAAATATATTTACTACGACATTAGCAAGAACCGCCACATCCTCAGCCGGCTAATCCAGTGTGTGAAGTTTTGCGGAGTGTTTGAGTTAGCTTTGCGAGGCAAAGATGAAACTGAGGGCTCCACCAACCCTGGTAAGCCAACACTTTTGAGATCAGTCAATAAATGCTTCTGGTATTGACTTATATGCTGCCCC
Source organism: Coregonus clupeaformis (assembly GCF_020615455.1). Lineage (NCBI taxonomy): Eukaryota > Metazoa > Chordata > Actinopteri > Salmoniformes > Salmonidae > Coregonus > Coregonus clupeaformis. The sequence goes on from NC_059215.1 coordinate 55,425,970, forward strand.
TGTCTTCATGTTGTTGCTGGACATATCTTTTTTAAAATGTGTGTAGGTCACCTAAATCATCAGAAAAATTGCCCCCCCTGAGAATTTTTTCAGGAGCCGCCACTGGACCGGACTATTTGGTCCTTTTAAAAAACCGTCTGTATGTAAAGTATTGTGTGCTATAGCTTGGAAAATAAATAAATGTGACTCTGGAAGACAACATAATAATGTTTTCCTAAAGAAGTTAAATCCGCTTCGTGTTTTGTTTCCTTTCCACGATACTAACGAGTATCACGATACTGGTATCATCACGGCCCTAATGGTCATCAGTGATTTATCTCCCTGTGATGTGGTGTGGAGTGATGTGAGGGGGTGAAGCTGTGCTCTATGACAAACAAACAATGATCTCTCCATTCCCCCCCCCCCCCCTCTCTCTCTCCATTCACCCCCCCCTCTCCCTCCCTCTCTCTCTCCATTTACCCCCCCCTCTCTCTCCATTCACCCCCCCCCTCTCTCCCTCCCCCCCTCTCTCCATTCACCCCCCTCTTTCCACCCTCTATTTCTCCATTCACCCCCCACTCTCTCCCTCCCTCTCTCTCTCCATTCACCCTCTCTCTCTCCCTCCCTCTCGCTCTCCACCCCCCTCTCTCCCTCCCTCTCTCTCCATTTACCCCCTCTCCCTCCCTCTCTCTCTCCATTCACCCCCCCCTCCCTCCCTCTCTCTCTCCATTCACCCCCCCTCCCTCCCTCTCTCTCTCTCTCCATTCACCCCCCTCTCCCTCCCTCTCTCTCTCCATTCACCCCCCCTCCCTCTCTCTCTCCATTCACCCCCCTCTCCCCCTCTCTCTCCCTCCCTCTCTCTCGCCATTCACCCCCACCCCTCTTTTTTTTTGTTCCTCTTTCCCAATTGGAGCTCATGTTGAGGTCTTATGTAAGGGCTGTGATGCCATATATTCGTTATTCTTGACTTGCTGTCTGTAGTAGCAGTTTAAAAGTCTCCTTTACCCTCTACCCTAGTTTATTTACACTCTGTGGTAGAGAGATTCAGGGACAGGATTTGTTGCAGTAGCTCCCATCTTCACTGAACCAGAACAGAGACAACCAGGTTGTTCATTGGGTACAAACATTCTCTGAATGCATGGTTGAGCGTTGTTCCCATATATCAAAGATTTATCATAACCAAGGCTACATCCCAAATGGCACACTATTCCCTACATACTGCACTGCTTTTGACAAGAGCTCTATGGACCCTGGTCAAAAGTCGTACCCCCCCTACCCATTTTTTTATTTTTATTAACCTGCACTTGACTTACTTGACTTTCTATGCCTGTGATATGTGGTTGTCCAACCTAGCTATCTTAAGATGAAAGCACTAACTGTAAGTCACTCTGGATAAGAGAGTCTGCTAAATGAATAGGGTGCCATTTGGGACACAGCCCGTGATCAAGCAGAACCATTGAATAATGTATCAACTGTCTGCTATCATGGAGGGAGAGAGAAATAGGCTGAGGCTGCTCCGAGTGCTCCTAGTGCTCCCCTAGTGCTCCTAGTATTCCTAGTGCTCCTAGTGCTGCTAGCGCTCCCCTAGTGCTCCTAGTGAGCTTAGTGCTCCTAGTGCTAGTGCTCCTAGTGCTCCTAGTGCTCCAGCCTCTGAAACAAGGGGAGAGTGGAAGCATACAGTCTTGTCCTTTACTGTGTCTATGTGTGTGCACAGATTTGGGGAAGGGTACCAAAAAATTTCTGCAGCATTGAAGGTCCCCAACAACACAGTGGCCTCCATCATTCTTAAATGGAAGAAGTTTGGAACCACCAAGACTCTTCCTATAGAGCTGGCCGCCCGGCCAAACTGAGCAATTGGGGGAGAAGGGTCTTGGTCAGGGAGGTGACCAAGAAGCCGATGGTCACTCTGACAGAGCTCTGGAGTTCCTATGTGGAGATGGGAGAACCTTCCAGAAGGACAACCTTCTCTGCAGCACCAATCAGGCCTTTATGGTAGAGCAGCCAGATGGAACCCACTCCTCAGTAAAAGGCACATGACATCCCGCTTGGAGTTTTCCAAAAGGCACCTAAAGACTCTCAGACAATGAGAAACAAGATTCTCTGGTCTGATGAAACCAAGATTGAACACTTTGGCCTGAATGCCAAGCGTCACGTCTGGAGGAAACCTGGCACCATCCCTACGGTGAAGCATGGTGGTGGCAGCATCATGCTGTGGGGATGTTTTTCAGCGGCAGGGACTGGGAGACTAGTCAGGATTGAGGCAAAGATGAACGGAGCAAAGTACAGAGAGATCCTTGATGAAAACCTGCTCCAGAGTGCTCAGGACCTCAGACTGGGGCGAAGGTTCACTTTCCAACAGGACAACGACCCTAAGCACACAGCCAAGACAACGCAGGAGTGGCTTCGGGACAAGTCTCTGTGTCACACCCTGGCTCTGGGGACTCTATATGTTGAGCCAGGGTGTGTAGATTCATTGTGGTTTTGTTCTATGTTCACTGTCTAGAATTGTATTTCTATGTTGGCCAGAGTGGTTCCCAATCAGAGGCAACGAGTGTCAGCTGTTGCTGGTTGTCTCTGATTGGGAGCCACATTTAAACAGGCTGTTTTCCCACAGTAGTTGTGGGATCTTGTTCCTTTTGGTGTGTTCCGTGTTTGTTGTGTTTAAACATAGGACGTCACGTTATCGTTTGTTGTTTTGTTGTTCGTGCATTCATTAAATAAAATAAGTATGTTCGTTCATCACGCTGCGCCTTGGTCTACTCAGTTCAATGATCGTGACAGAAGATCCCACCATACCAGGACCAAGCAGCGTGTCCAGGAGCAGGCAGCCTGGACGTGGGAGCAAATATTGGACGGGCAGGGGTCCTGGACATGGGAGGAAATCCAGGCCGGGATGGATCGCCGTCCATGGAAGGAGACGGTAGAGGCGCGACGGAGAGAGGAGCAACGGCGTCAACAGGGTCGTCGTCGGACGGACGAGAGGCAACCCCAAACATTTTTTAGGGGGGGGGCACACGGCATGGGCGACGGGGCAGCAGGAGGCAGCTACAGGGCGTATTAGGAGGTTAGGTGAGGAGGCCACCAGGTTAAGGGGGCTATTGGTGCAGAGGGAGCAGGAGTTAGTGGTGCAGAGGGTGGAGCTACTGGAGGCGATAAGGGAGAGGGTGAGAGTAGAGGCACGGCGAGAGGAACTGTGTAGGCAGCTGAGGGAGCGGAGGGTTATGACGAAACCCAGTCCCGCTCCTCACACCAAGCAAGTGGTGTGCGTCACCAGTCCGGTCCGGCCCGTTCCTGCTCCCCGCACTAAGTTGATGGTGCACGTCGCCGGCCCGGCCTGTTCCTGCCCCTCGCACCAAGCCTAAGTTGCGCGTCGCCAGCCCAGCCCGGCCTGTCCCTGCCCCTCGCACCAAGCCTAAGGTGTGCGTCGCCAGCCCGGCCCGGCCTGTACCTGCTCCCCGCACCAAGATAATGGTGCGCGTCGCCAGCCCGACCCGGCCTGTTCCTGCTCCCCGCACCAAGCTAATGGTGCGCGTCGCCAGCCCGGCCCGGCCTGTTCCTGCTCCCCGCACCAAGCTAATGGTGCGCGTCGCCAGCCTGGCCCGGCCTGTTCCTGCTCCCCGCACCAAGATAATGGTGCGCGTCGCCAGCCCGGCCCGGCCTGTTCCTGCTCCCCGCACCAAGCTAATGGTGCGCGCCGCCAGCCCGGCCCGGCCTGTTCCTGCTCCCGCACCAAGCTAATGGTGCGCGTCGCCAGCCCGGCCCGGCCTGTTCCTGCTCCCCGCACCAAGCTAATGGTGCGCGTCGCCAGCCTGGCCCGGCCTGTTCCTGCTCCCGCACCAAGATAATGGTGCGCGTCGCCAGCCCGGCCCGGCCTGTTCCTGCTCCCCGCACCAAGCTAATGGTGCGCGTCGCCAGCCCGGCCCGGCCTGTTCCTGCTCCCCGCACCAAGCTAATGGTGCGCGTCGCCAGCCCGGCCCGGCCTGTTCCTGCTCCCCACACCAAGCTAATGGTGCGCATCGCCAGCCCGGCCCGGCCTGTTCCTGCCACTCGCACCAAGCCTACGGTGCGCGTCGCCAGCCCGGTACCTGACCAGGCACCGGTGACCCAGGCACGGGTTGTGCCGGACTGACGACGCGCACCCCTGGCTTGGTGCGTGGAGCAGAACGGGCGACCGGGCGACGGCGCACTCTCGTCTTGGTGCGTGGAGCAGCAACGGGCCGGACCGGGCTGACGATGCGCACCCCTTGCCACTCGGGGGTGCCTGGTCCTGCCACTCGCACCAAGCCTACGGTGCGCGTCGCCAGCCCGGCCTGTTCCTGCCACTCGCACCAAGCCAGGGGTGCGAGTCGTCAGCCCGGTACGGCCCGTTCCTGCTCCACGCACCAAGCCAGGGGTGCGCATCGTCAGCCCGGTACGGCCCGTTCCTGCTCCACGCACCAAGCAAGGTGCGCGATCGTCAGCCCGGTCCGGCCCGTTGCTGCTCCACGCACCAAGACAGGGGTGCGCGATCGTCAGCCCGGTCCGCCCGTTCCTGCTCCACGCACCAAGCCAGGGGTGCGCGTCGTCAGTCCGGCACAACCCGTGCCTGGGTCACCGGTGCCTGGTCAGGTACGGTCAGCTGCTCCACACCGGAGCTTAAGCAATCCGCTCCTACGATGTCCAGTCCAGCTCCAGCCAGCGGGGCCAGACCGGACCAGGGGCGCTACGGGGGATTATTGGAGGGTGGTGGGCAAGCCCGAGCCGGAACCGCCTCCGAGGAGGAATGCCCACCCAGCCCTCCCCTGTTTGGTTTATGTTGAGGCGCGGTCGCAGTCCGCGCCTTTGGGGGGGGGTACTGTCACACCCTGGCTCTGGGGACTCTATATGTTGAGCCAGGGTGTGTAGATTCATTGTGGTTTTGTTCTATGTTCACTGTCTAGAATTGTATTTCTATGTTGGCCAGAGTGGTTCCCAATCATAGGCAACGAGTGTCAGCTGTTGCTGGTTGTCTCTGATTGGGAGCCACATTTAAACAGGCTGTTTTCCCACAGTAGTTGTGGGATCTTGTTCCTTTTGGTGTGTTCCGTGTTTGTTGTGTTTAAACATAGGACGTCACGTTATCGTTTGTTGTTCGTGCATTCATTAAATAAAAGAAGTATGTTCGTTCATCACGCTGCGCCTTGGTCTACTCAGTTCAACGATCGTGACACTCTGAATGTCCTTGAGTGGCCCAGCCAGAGACCGGACTTGAACCCGATCGAACATCTCTGGAGAGACCTGAAAATAGCTGTGCAGCAACGCTCCCCATCCAACCTGACAGAGCTTGAGAGGAGCTGCAGAGAGAAATGGGAGAAACTCCCCAAATACAGGTTTGCCAAGCTTGTAGCGTCATATCCAAGAAGACTCGAGGCTGTAATTGCTGCCAAAGGTGCTTCAACAAAGTTCTGAGTAAACAGTCTGAATACTTATGTAAATGTGATATTTCCATTTTTAATTTTTAATACATTTGCAAACATTTCTAAAAACCTGTTTTTGCTTTGTCATTATGGGGTATTGTGTGTCGATTGTTGTGGGGGAAAAAAACAATGTAATCAATTTTAGAATAAGGCTGTAATGTAACAAAATGTAGAAAAAGTCAAATGGTCTGAATACTTTCCGAAGGCACTGCTTTTGAGGTGCCCTGGTCAAAAGTAGTGCACTACATTGGGAATAGGGTGCACACTAAAATGGATATACTACATAGGGAATAGGGTGCTATGTGGGACACAGATGTGAATATAAGGGAGGGAGAGAGAGAAAAAGCATGCATCTGTAAGTCTTTGACAAATGAGTGTATCTGTGATTCAGGGTGGTTTTCTCTGTAAGAGATAATGAGGAAGACCAGGGGAATTCATACTTGGCTGGGGAAGTTCACTCAGTTTCTTTTTGTCTACTTTGTATAATACTGTAGTACAGGGTTCCCCACCTGGCGGCTGAATTTGGCCTGCGGATGATTTTATTTGGCCCCCCAAGTTTTCTGAGCCCCCCAAAAATATATTGGACATAAAATACTGTAAAAACACCAGCATATTAACTCCAAGAGATTTACATTTTTGAAATCTGTTCCAAAGTATTCCCACGCATAATAGAGAGATATACACTGAGTGTACAAACATTAGGAACACATTCCTAATATTGAGTTGCACCCCCTTTTGCCCTCAGAACATCTTTTGTTGTTGGGGAATGGACTCTACAAGGTGTCAAAAGCGTTCCACAGGGATGCTGGCCCATGTTGACTCCAGTGCTTCCCACAGTTGTGTCAAATTGGCTGGATGTCCTTTGGGTGGTGGACCATTCATGACACATGGGAAACTGTTGAGTGTGAAAAACCCAGCAGCGCTGCAGTTCTTGACACAATCAAACCGGTGCACATGGCACCTACTACTATACCCCGTTTAAAGGCAATTAAATATTTTGTCTTGCCCATTCACCCTCTGAATGGCACATATACACAATCCATGTCTCAATTGTCTCAAGGCTTAAAAAACGTTATTTAACCTGTCTCCTTCCTTTGCTTTCACCTACACTGATTGAAGTGGACTTAACAAATGACATCAATAAGGGATCATAGCTTTCACCTGGATTCACCTGGTCAGTCTATGTCAGTGGTTCCCTACCTTTTTCAGTTACTGTACCACCAACTGAATTTTGCTCTGCCCGGAGTACCCCTGAACTACACTCTCATCTGCATTTTACTAGTAGGCCTATGATCTCATGAGTCTTCTTAAGTGCCCCCTGTGGATAGGTCAAATACCCCCATGGGTCCTAGTACCCCTGGGAACCACTGGTCTATGTCATGGAAAGGGCAGGTGTTCCTAATGTTCTGTACACTCAGTTTATGTGATCGTATACAAATGTAAGCAAGATTTCAAATGATTATGTTTTAGTCAAATATTATATCTGTTTGGGCTTCTTCTTAGGTCAATTTGCAGTCTACAAATTATTTGTAATTATGTTTCGGCCCCCATGACCATCCGATAAAGAAATAAATCAGCCCGCGGCTGATCAGACGAGTTAGTTTGTATTGTGTTGTGTTTTGGGTTTAGAGATGACTCCAATATACTTCTGTATCTGCGACAAGATCTCACCAAGTCATTGCAAAAACTGACCTTGTCCAAAAGATGCAAACAAGGTTTCGACAAAATGTCCTATAATACCTTCAAATGCAAACCCAGATGTGGGACTCGTAATTTTCCCTCAGTCCAGCTACCCACAATCCTTAGTGCGGGAACACGATGGACAAAGTAAAAAAAAAGTGTAATCTGTGGTCACAGCAATGACAAGTGACATTAAAGTGGGCACTCTAAGAGATTGGGCTGTGGACGGGGTAGGTTAATATAATGTACCTAGGATGGAGTGACTGTCCTGTGGTAGAGGACGTTGTCGTTTGGCGACCTACTCCATATTCATATACAGTGTACTGGTCACACAATACAGGAGCTGCCGTAGTGATGGCTATCACAAGAGCATGCAGCAACCATACATACCTACTGTATTAGTCAAATAGAATCCGTCCTCCACTCATGAGCTACGTGGGTCACTAACATGGCTGCCAAGCCAACATGCAGCCACCATTCCTACTGTTAATACTTTTAATAATTATGAATTACAGTCTGATTCTGATAGAACCAGTCTTCTACTCTTGTGCCAAGTGGTTCACATGTTGGCCATTGTTGTTGTTAAACAACAAAATTTCACTTAGGGCCTCCAAAAGGCTAGGGTGTGGGTCTGTCTGCATGTGTGGGTACACAGACCTGAGAGCCACTGCGGCCCCTCATGATGAGTTCAGATTTTTTTTGTGGCTCCCACTCACATCAAAGTTGCCCATTCCTGGTCTGGAGGTTGTATTGCATGTGTCAACTTCACGCAGGAGAGAGGCAGCCATGATGATACACCCACAGACAGGCAGAGAGGGAGAGAGAGAGAGGCCATAAACAGGTAAGGTAGTGAGAAGTACCTCTCCTAGCTCATAGAGTTCATAGACTGATCATCTTCTACACTCTTAGAAAAAAAGGGTTCCAAAAGAGTTATTCGGCTATCCCCATAGGAGAACCCTTTCTGGTTCCAGGTAAAACCGTTTTGGTTCCAGGTAGAACTCTATTGGGTTCCATGCAGAACCCTCTGTGGAAAGGAATCTATATGGAACTCAAAAGGTTTCTTTTTGGAACCAACAAGGGTTCTTCCAAGGGTTCTCCTATGGGGACAGCCGAATAACCCTGTTAGGTTCTAGATAGCACGTTTCTTTCTAAGAGTGTAGTGTGAATCAATCTGAATGATTATACACTACATGGCCAAAAGTATGTGAACACCTGCTCGTCAAACATCTCATTCCAAAATCATGGTCATTAATATGGAGTTGGTCCCCCCCTTGCTGCTCTAACAGCCTCCACTCTCCTGGGAAGGCTTTCCACTAGATGTTGGAACATTGCTGCAGGGATTTGCTTCTGTTCAGCCACAAGAGCATTAGTGAGGTCGTGCACTGATGTTGGGCAATTAGGCCTGGCTCGCAGTTTGCGTTCCAATTCATCCCAAAGGTGTTCGATGGGGTTTAGGTCAGGGCTCTGTGCAGGCCAGTCAACTTCTTCCACACCGATCTCGACAAACCATTTCTGTATGAACCTCACAATGTGCATGGTGGCATTGTCATGCTGAAACAGGAAAGGGTCTTCCCCCAAACTGTTGCCACAAAGTTGGAAGCACAGAATTGTCTAGAATGTCATTGTATGTTGTAGCGTTAAGATTTCCCTTCGCTGGAACTAAGGGGCCTAGCCCGAACCATGAAAAACAGCCCCAGACCATTATTCCTCCTCCACCAAACTTTACAGTTGGCACTATGCATTCGGGCAGGTAGAGTTCTCCTGGGTCCGCCAAACCCAGATTCGTCCGTCGGACTGCCAGATGGTGAAGCTTGATTCATCACTCCAGGGAATGCTTTTCCACTGCTCCAGAGTCCAATGGCGGCGAGCTTTACACCACTCCAGCCGATGCTTGGTATTGTGCATGGTGATCTTAGGCTTGTGTGTGGTTGCTCGGCCATGGAAACCCATTTCATGAAGATCCCGACGAACAGTTCTTGTGCTGACGTTGCTTCCAGAGGCAGTTTGGAACTCGGTAGTGAGTGTTGCAACCGAGGACAGATTATTTTTATGCGCTACGCGCTTCAGCACTCGGCAGTCCCATTCACAATAACAGCACTTACAGATGACCGGGGCAGCTCTGGCAGAGAATACATTTGTTGGAAAGGTGGCATCCTATGACGGTGCTACATTGAAAGTCACTGAGCTCTTCAGTACTGGCCATTCTACTGCCAATGTTTGATCATGGAGATTGCATGGCTGTGTGCTCGATTTTATACACCTGTCAGCAATGGGTGTGGTTGACTCCCGAGTGGCGCAGTGGTCTAAGGCACTGCATCGCAGTGCTAGCTGTGCCACTAGAGATCCTGGTTCGAGTCCAGGCTCTGTCGCAGCCGGCCTTGACCGGGAGACCCATGGGCGGCGCACAATTGGTCCAGCGTCGTCCAAGGTAGGGGAGGGTTTGACCGGCAGGGATGTGGGTTCGTTTCCCACGGGGGGCCAGTATGAAAAAAAACCAAAAAACTAAAAAAAAAAAAAAACATGTATGCATTCACTAACTGTAAGTCGCTGTGGATAAGAGCGTCTGCTAAATGACGTAAATGTAAATGTAAAATGTTGAAATATCCGAATCCACTAATTTAAAGGGGTGTCCACATGCTCTGATGAAATGATAGCAGCTAGAGGGTGTGTTAACTGTGTATGTTTCTAACTGTGTATGTTTCTAACTGTGTATGTAGCTGGTTATTATGCCCACGTAGCAAAATGTGTCCCCCCCCTAATGTCAGAGTTGCTCCTCCGCCCACTCTCTCTCGCTCTCTCTCTCTTTCATTCACACACACTTGTCTCGCTCAGGCGGCAGATTCAGGAATTTCCAATGAAGCTGTCTGATCATGAGAGCCATGTGCAGACTTGTTCATTCTCACATGCTGCAGCCCCCACCTGCACCTCCTCTCTCTCTCTCTCTCTAAGTTATGATAATTCAATATTTTAAAGTAAATCTAACATTTATTAAATACGTTGTTCTGACTTGATTCTATTATGTTTTGTGTCTTTAGTAGTCAGACATTGATATTTGAGTAAAAAACACTAGATTTTTCTGTATTGTGCTGATATAGAATTATTACATTTTGTGGGTAATTCAACTTTGGACTTTACGATACTTTTACACAATGTTGTATGCATGTTTGAAGAAGGAAAAGTATATTTCTAAAACAGTATTAAGCAGTTTGTTGTGCTGTGAGGTGTAATTGATCATGATGAATGGATATCAAAACCGTCTGACAAATTGACATTCAATAATGAGACAAGCCATTCCCACCATCAACAAGGTGTGTACCACTCTTAATGATAGAGGCTAATGCAGCTTCCTGTAATGATTACAGCTCTAGCTCCAGTTACTGCTAGAGGAATGAGCTCTGTGCTCAACAATGCCTGCTAAGGTGGGTTAGAATGACAAATCGTCAAAAACATAAAACAATGTTAAACATTAAGACATGACCACTGAAAATTAATAATCAGAACTACTTACACTTGAAACAAATGTGTAAAGAAGGTTAATAATTGAAGTAGAATGGACCCTAAATGTTTATGTTCACTACAACAAATATTAATGTTCAAGTATCAGTCGTCATAGTTCAGAATAAATTATGCAATTTCGTGTCAAAAAGTTCATAAAACAGTTAAGTATTTCAACTTAAAAAAGATAACCATATGGGTGATGATATCACTTTATTACTTTAAGTATTGAACACTGAAACACTTGGAGTTGGGTTACTCAAATGTTTCTAGGCAACAGGTTTCCACAAAAAAACATTAGTTAGCAGAACAGTGTATTCAGCCAACTGCTTGTCTTCCATGCCTTCTAGAACAGTCTATGTAGCCAACCTCTGGCCTTCCATGCCGTCTAGAACAGTCTATGTAGCCAACCGCTGGCCTTCCATGCCGTCTAGAACAGTCTATGTAGCCAACCGCTGGCCTTCTAGAACAGCCTTCTAGAACATTCCTTCTAGAACAGTCTATCCATCTAGGTGTCATCAGACATCCCCTACAGCCAGTATTTGTATTTATTTAGGATCCCCATTAGTTCCTGCCAAGGCAGCAGCTACTCTTCCTGGGATCCAGCAACATTAAGGCAGTCATATACAATTACAAATATTACATGACATTTCATAACTCTTTTCACAACACATTGAGTGTGTGCCCTCAGGCCACTATACTACCACATATCTACAATACAAAATCCATGTGTACGTGTGTAGAGTGCGTGTCTTATCATGTGCATGTGTAGGCGTGTGTATGTGCCTGTGTGTGTGTGTCTCTTCACAGTCCCTGTGGTTCCATAAGGTGTATTTTTATCTGTTTTTTAAATCTGATTCTGCTGCTTGCATCAGTTACCTGATGTGGAATAGAGTTCCATGTAGTCATAGCTCTATGTAGTACTGTGCGCCTCCCATAGTCTGTTCTGGACTTGGGGATTGTGAAGAGACCTCTGGTGGCACGTCTTGTGGGGTATGCATGGGTGTCCTAGCTGTGTGATAGTAGTTTAAACAGACACCTCTGTGCATTCAGCATGTCAACACTTCTTACAAAAACAAGTAGTGATGAAGTCAATCTCTCCTCTACTTTGAGCCATGAGAGATTGACATGCATATTATTGTTAGCTCTCCATGTACATTTAAGGGCCAGCCGTGCTGCCCTGTTCTGAGTAACATTCAAACAGTAACATTGAGACTGATCTCCACTGGACGGACCAGAGTGGATTGTCTTACAAGCCAAGCTGGCCTCCAGCCAAATAGGGATAGAATATTACAAAAGCTGTAAAAAAGATAGAAACCTGAGAAGGTCTCAGGATGGAGAGAAAGAGGAAAGGGGAAGAAAAGAGTGATGGAGGGACAGAAAGTAGAGGGAGGAATCTGCTGTTGTCATCCAATATCAGTTTCTATTTTTTGTCTAGTGATGTAAGGGCAATAATGAGGGATGTGTGTGTGTGTGTGTGTGTGTGTGTGTCTGCCAGCCTGTCCCTTCCGATTAGAGGAGACAGCTTTTTGTCTGTCTGTCGTTGACCTCAAAACAGCACAAACACTCATCGTCAACACACACCCACCCACACACACACACACACACACACACACACACACACACACACACACACACACACACACACACACACACACACACACACACACACACACACATACACACTGTAGGCTCCTGCTTTAGGCCACAGTATTTATAACCTTGATGTACTGTATGTACTTGTAGTACTCAACACTGACACTGGAATGTTTGACTAATGATGCCAATTGAAATAGATGTTGTTATGAATGATTTCCTAATGACGCTACAAGTTGTAACATGTGTCTCCTGTCCTCATTCAGCACCATAATAATCCCTACCCACTGGGCACAGACGTTTTCAACTAATTTGAAATCAATGAGAAATCAACAAATAAATTCACCATTGGATTTAGGTAAAAGTTGGGTTAAAAAATACAAAATGCCCTTAACCTCTATGGGATCGGTGTCACGTGTACGGGATGGTTGAGCTAACGTGTGCTAATGTGATTAGCATGAGTGTTCTAAGTAACAGCAAACTTTCCAGGACATAGACATGTCTTATATGGCAGAAAGCTTAAATTCTTGTTAATATAACAACAACAAAAAACGTATCACGGCAACTGGTTTGATACATTCACCTCTGAAGGTAAATAATGTACTTACATTCAGTAATCCTGCTCTGATTTGTCATCCTAAGGGTCACAGAGATAAAATGTAGCATAGTTTTGTTGGATAAAATCAATTTTTATATTCAAATGTAGGAACTGGGTTCTCTGGTTCCACACCCACCCTGCCCGGCCATCTAGATGTGTGAAAGTTAGTGTATAAGCTAATGATCCATCATGTATGACATTCCTGGGAGTGTGTAAACTTACATTTTGTAGTACCATATCATTTTTGTATGTTCTCTATAGTTATGTACTTGAAAATGTATCAATTGACCAATTCGGCACATTTGGTCAGACTTGATACAAAATAGTCCAGTATTGCAACGCTTCACTGGATCAATATGAAACTTTGCACACTCACTGCTGCCATCTAGTGGCCAAAATCTAAATTGTGCCTAAACTGCAATATTATATTGTGGCCTTTCTCTTGCATTTCAAAGATGATGGAACAAAAATAAAAATAAATAAAACACTTGTTTTTTTGTTTGTATTATCTTTTACCAGATCCAATGTGTTATATTCTCCTACATTAATTTCACATTTCCACAAACCTCAAAGTGTTTCCTTTCAAATGGTATCAAGGATATGCATATCCTTGCTTCAGGTCCGGAGCTACAGGGAGTTAGATTTGGGTATGTCATTTTAGGCGAAAATTTTTAAAAAAGGGTCCGATCCTTAAGAAGTTAAGCTGATGACTTTTTGCAAATCCAATTAGTTTTCCACGTTGATGCAATGTCATCACATTGATTTTTTTGGTTGAAATGACGCGGAAACAATGTTGGTTCAACCAGTTTTTCCCCAGTGGGTACAGACTTCACTGCTTTGCCTGTAACAGAACAGCAGCTAGCCACTTGAATGGTCCTGTATCATTAGCAGGGATAACACAGACAGAACAGCACGGGAAAGTTATTGAACTGAGTGGTTTTATTCCTAACAAGACCCATAGGGGAAACGGCAAGGAAAGGCCCTCGAACTCAGAGGTTTTATGATCAACAGAAACTGTTTCAAAGAATCACTGGTGTAACCACCAGCTTCAATGAGAGCCTACCTGAGCCTTCAGAGTGTGTGTGTGTATGTGTGTGTGTGTGTGTGTATGTGTGTGTGTGTGTGTGTCTGTCCCTGAGGACATGCTCTCTCTCTGTGCTGAAAAGCCCTGCCCAAGCTGGCGTGCTCCACGCTGTACTCCCAGGCTCAAAGTAGCAAAACCAAACAGAGCTCCAAGTTTTGTTGTTGCTGTGCGTGTGTTGTGTGTGTGTGTGTGTGTGTGTGTGTGTGTGTGTTCGTGCGTGTGTGTGTGTGGGAGCCAGTGTGTGTGTGTGTGGGAGCCAAGAGGAGATGTATCTAAGGATTACATTGTGCATCTGCTTCCGTGCCATAAACACGTGCACACTGCACAGAACTGGGGCCGAGTGGGTAGAGGGAGGGGGTGAGATGGGTAGAGGGAGGGGGTGAGGCGGGTAGAGGGAAGGGGTGAGGAGGGTAAAGGGAGGGGGTGAGGGCGTGCAGGGGTTTACTGAACCTCCACACACCTTTTAGCCCCCTTCATTCATCTTTACTGTATGTCTCCTTCTCCCCCCTCTCTCTTGTTGTACCCTTCACTAGGAGACTCAGCCACCTCTCTCTCTCTCTCTCTCTCTCTCTCTCTCTCTCTCTCTCTCTCTCTCTCTCTCTCTCTCTCTCTGAAACCCAGCCAGCCCACCCCTCCCTCTCTGTACTCATCCCTACCTTTGACCCAGTCAACCCTTTCTGTACTTCTCCCTACTTTAGGATTGGAGACTCAGTCAGTCAGCACTACATTTCTCCCTCCCTCTCTCTTCTCTTCAATACCTTAGGATAGGAGACTCAGTCAGTCAGCACTACATCTCTCCCAGAGACACAGGCTGGTAATTAAGTCTCCCAGCCTTGATTCACCTACTTATCAGATCAAGGTTTAGTAGATTATTTTTGGAGGATTTTCTGCTCTGCCTTATTATCTCACTGGGGTGTCATTACACACACACACACACACACACACACACACACACACACACACACACACACACACTCTTTCATTCATTACACACATATGCTCACACACTCGCATTTAGCCGCTCTGAAGGTCTCCTGGCTGAAAATAGGCTCTGTGTAGGGTGTGTGTCTATATTGGTGTGCCAGTGAGTATGTGATGATAATTTGGAAGGGTACACTTGGTGTTGAAGTGGCTAGGGTCTAATCCAGTCACCCAACGACATCTGATCTCCCCCCTGGTTGTAAGAGGGGTAAGAGAGGGACAGAACAGAGGAATGTGTAAAATGTGCTTTATTCAAATCCATTTGATACAACTTTATTTATCTCCTTAAGCGACAATTAACAATGGCACCGCCTGATCAGAAATAATAACTTCTTACACATATTAGAACAGCCTCAGAGTCAAGGGTTGGTGTCAACAACAAGTCCTCAAATGTCAAGTAGACTTGGTCGACATTGTTCCCTTGATGTAGTGTTTGATTGAATGCTATTTCACACAGACATAAAATGCATTACCATGTGGAAGCCAGGAATGTTTTTCTGCCAACCACAGTTCAACCAAATACTTACACACACACACACACACACACACACACACACACACACCACTAACTAAGACTAAGAGCCAGCTTTTAGCATTCCATTCCTTTCTGCATAATCCTTCCATTAAACGTTCTGCAGCAGTGGCACTGCATCAAAGATATTCTAGTAACTCTACCTTGTACACAAATTAACGGAAGAAGACAGGATGTGTGGAATTACAATTATCATACCCTGATTAGAAATTATAGATTTAAATAAAGTTTTAGCACCTACTGTATGTATTTTAACTTGAATAAATGTTCACTGCTGTATGAAAATGAATCTCTTGAAGAGCAAGTCTGGCACCCTATTCCCTGTATACAGTACACTACTTTTGAGCAGGGACCTATGGGCACTACATCTGGGAAATAGGACCATTTGGGACACAGACCATGCTTTAGAACAGGGATGGGCAACTCCGGTCCACGGGGGCCTGATTGGTGTCACAATCTTGCACCAGCCCCATCTAACACATCTGACTCCAATAATCAACTAATCGTGATCTTCAGTTTAGAATGCAGTTAGTTTAATCAGCTTTGTTGACTAGGGATTGGGACAAAGTGTGAAACCACTCCGGCCCCTGAGGACTGGATTTGCCCATCCATGCTTTAGAATGTGACGTGGGATGGACACAGCAGTGCACCCTAGTGGTCAGTTGTAGCCGTTGTAGTGTTTTGTTTTGTCCGTTAGTTGGGTGTGAGTCATGGTTGACCCTGGGTAGGTAGAGTTTACCTACTAATAACCTTTCACTCTCCTGAGCCAAGCCGAGTTGTAGCCTACTGCGCTGGCCTGGTTACACATCCATCATGGTCACTGGAAAATAAACAGTACGGTTCAGCAAGCTAGTGTAAGTAAGTCGCCTTGCACGAGCCGGAATGGCTCAAAGGAGCACTGAGTTTCTTTTTGTCCACTTTGTATAATACTGTAGTACAGGGTTCCCCAACTGGCGGCCCCCAAGTGATTTTATTTGGCCCTCCAAGTTATCTGAGCTAAACAAAAGTATGCTTTAAAAAATAATTGTTGGACATAAAACATTTACATTACATTTACGTCATTTAGCAGACGCTCTTATCCAGAGCCACTTACAGATTGGTGCATTCACCTTATAGCCAGTGGGATAACCACTTTACAATATGTTTTTTTTCTTTCTTTGGGGTGGGGTAAGGGGGGGTAGAAGGATTACTTTATCCTATCCCAGGTATTCCTTAAAGAGGTGGGGTTTCAAGTGTCTCCAGAAGGTGGTGAGTGACTCCGCTGTAAAAACACCAGGCTATCAGCTCCAAGAGATTTTAATTTTGGAAATCCATTCCAAAGTATTCCCACGCATAATAGAGAGTGATACACTGAGTGTACAAACATTAGGAACACATTCGTAATATTGAGTTGCACCCCCCTTTGCCCTAAGAACAGCCCCAATTCGTCTGGGCATAGACTCTACAAGGTGTCAAGTGTTCCACAGGGATGCTGGCCCATGTTGATTCCAATGCATCCTACAGTTGTGTCAAATTGGCTGGATGTGCTTCGGGTGGTGGACCATTCTTGATACACACGGGAAACTGTTGAGCGTGGAAAAACCCAGCAGCGTTGCAGTTCTTGACTCAAAGAAAAAATTGTCCAGTGGCTGAATCTACCATAGTAGATCAGATGAGTTAGTTTTTATTGACTGTGTGCTCTATGTGTGTACTGTGTGGTGAATATTGAATTCAGTTATGGGAGTTGTCTAGGATGTTGAAGTAATATTATTTTGATATTCACATAGGTTAAACAGAACATTCCCACATTGTTGCACAATGTTCCACAATTTCCAAATAAGTCAGTTGTTATGAAGTTCATAGCATATTTGTTTTAGGTTTAACATAATTTTCCATTGATATTCACACAATATACATTTGACCTTGTCTTGGAGGTCCTCAGAACATTTCAAAAATATTAAGAAAATGTCATATTTAAGGTCAAATGTGTGGAGGTGTGGTATAGAATGCTTCTTTAAATGTGTTCTAGTAACGTTCTTGCAACATCAGGTGAGTGTTTTTTGCACCCTAAAAGAAACATTGTAGAACAGTGGTCACCAACCGGTCGATCACAATCGACTGGTCAATCTTCAAAGCATTCCTAGTCGATCACCAAACATTTATTGCGCTCCCTTTTTAGTCGTGTTTCGCTGTTGGCTGTAGGTGCACTTGATTCAGAAGACCTGTGCAACGGGTAGGCAAAGGGTTCCCATTTTGAACGATTTCATTTGTCTGAAAATACAAACTCCACCTACCCGGCAGACCAGGAGATTTATGGCTAAATCGAGTGCGTCTACTGGGCTGGCCAATGGGATAGCTCCAATCACCGTGCCTATAGCTTCCACGACCCCGGCAACAGCAAAGTTTAATACTAGCCTACGTGATATTTCATAACATTTATAAAACCATGACCAGAGAGAGACTGTCAAAGAATACAGCAAAGAGCTGCTGTTTTTATGAGTGAGTTTATGTTAACGTTTTTATTCAGCACTGTCAACACTGTTTTTATTCAACACTATTACAAAAAATAAAACGGCTTCTCTCTACTTCCCCTCATGCTGCAGCTGCAATGAATGAGTAGCCAAGTGTATCGATATCCCTGCATTTTTATTATTATTAGCAGCTCCTCGTGTCTTTTTTAATATCAAGGAATATTGCACTTTCTCTGGTCATAGGAACAACATGAATTTGTGCTTGAGGCAGATGTGGATGCGGTGCGACTCGAGTTTCGCCATCAGGTGTAAGACTGTGTCCCCTCCCCTCTCTGAAATGAAGCAGAGAGCAGGACCGTGGAGGGCAGACCCTCTGCTGCTTTCTCCCTCCCTCCGCTGAGACTAATGCCGTGTTCAAAACAACTGGGAAATCTCAGACTTCTGACTTCAGTGTGTTCAAGACAACTAGGAACTCGGAATAAAACGAGATGTGACTGGGAAAAATTGTTTTGAACCTTCATCCAACTCGGAATTCAAAGTCGGAAACTCTGTAATCTTTCTAGAACTCAGATTTTCCGACCTGAAAATCACTGACATCATGATTTTACCTATCTTTGTGATGTCCCCACAATGTTCTCACCAGATTGTTCCCACAACCTAATGAAGCATTCTGTGAACCTTTAAAGAACAGATTAAATGTGTTCTAGGAACGTTCTTGCAACATCAGGCGAATGTTTTATACAAACATTCTAGAACTATCAGCACGACTGGATAGTTTTTGTATTGTGAGAACATTTGCCGCGACCTAACAAATGTTCTTGGAACTTTCACGGAACCAATTTTGATTTGCTAGGGAGAGAGCAAGTTGAATGTGCAAGTTGCTGAGGTTGTAGCTTCTGCAGCTTGTCCTGGAATTACAGTGTAGTGTAGCATGATGTACTACAGTACCCATAATGCTCTGTCCTTATTCTTACATATAGTATTCATTAATAATGTCAGTGGACTGAACAGGCCTGAAGGCAAAACTTTTT
The DNA here is from genome assembly GCF_020615455.1 of Coregonus clupeaformis. Lineage (NCBI taxonomy): Eukaryota > Metazoa > Chordata > Actinopteri > Salmoniformes > Salmonidae > Coregonus > Coregonus clupeaformis. Next base: position 55,444,831 of record NC_059215.1, read on the forward strand.
GTAGTATGCAAACGTTTTTTCTAATTACAGGTTGTGGCATTGTATTGATACCGCACTGAAAATTAAACGTAACATAATTTCATGAATACAAACCTTGAATCGAGTACTTGAGTACATGCGCCCATCTCTAGTGTATGCCTGTGCCTGTGTGATATTATATTTGGCCTGTGTGATAGTTATGTTGACTGTTGTGTTCAGGTGATGGGGGTGGGTGACCCCCCCGCTAGGGCTGGCACAATTACAGTATAACCACGTAACCGACCATCATGAAAATAAAATAACCAGATGGGACAGCTGGGAATTTTTGTGGTTGAGTCTGTTTCTGGCAGTGGCCGTTTAAGATGAGGACGCTATTTTAAAAAAAATGAGCATGGCCTTACTTCTATTATTATATGATATTTGATGACTGTCATTCATATTCCCTTCACCCAGCTCAATGTAACATCAATAGATTTAGGCTACTACATGATACTCTAATTTTCCCTAAACTCATCATGAGGTTGCTACAACCTAGCCTATGAATGAAAGTCGAGAGAAATGTGAGTAATCAAGGTGACAGACATTGAGACATTCAATGCCACCTTGCACACTCTTGCCTGCATCTAGCTGATCTAGGGTGTAATCATTAGTTCAACAGTTGCAAACGAGAGTTTCTATTGGACATATTCAGGTATGTTTATCCCCGTTTCATTCAGTTTGCTTCCATTTAAGAAACGTTTTTCAACAGAATCGGCAGAATGCATAAACCCCTGATCACACACAAACACAGTTCACTTGCACAGCAGCCACATACAAACAGCATGATCCCTTTGATCATTGTATAATTCCTTTTCGCATCTACGCGCTGTCCTCCTCTCACCTTTTCCCTTCGCTTGTGGACTTCAGTGGACAACATATAAGCTGTCTGTGACCAATTGAAACAATCTTTCTAAGCCAAACCTTCATATCATAACCGCTAACCGCTACACAGAGCCTACATCGTTGTCAACATATTAACTAACGTCAAGTCAACATAGTAACTAAAACTACCACGTTAGTAAACCTGCTACAATCATGCAGTACAGGGTACAGTTAGCAAGCAGTTTAGCAGTTACACCGGCGGGACCCGGTGGCAATGAATTAATAAAACCAAAGGCTTATCTTGACTTGGAAGAGTTCCAGTGTTGGATAGCCATAGCCAGCTAGGTAACATAGCATCCCTCTCTGTTTGAGCAGGGTGTGAGTAGGCTAAACTAGCTAGCTGCATTCGCTAGCTAAGTAAGTGAAATAAATATGAAATATAGCTAGCTCTCTCTCTCTCTCTCTCTCTCGCGTCTTCATTCTTCAACTATTGTCTTTCTCTCTCTTTGAGTTAACTACTCACAACATGTTATACACTGCAGTGCTAGCTGTGGCTTATGCTTTCAGTATTAGATTAATTCTTTGATCCTTTGATTGGGTGGACAACATGTCAGTTCATGTTGCCAGAGCTCTGATAGCTCTGACAATTGGCCCAGCGTCGTCCGGGTTAGGGGAGGGTTTGGCCAGCCGGGATGTCCTTGTCCCATCGCGCTCTAGCGACTCCTTGTGGCGGGCAGGGCACATGCACGCTGAATTCGGTCGCCAGTTGTATGGTGTTTCCTCCGACACATTGGTGCGGCTGGCTTCAAGGGTTAAGCGAGCAGTGTGTCAAGAAGCAGATTTGTTGAATGTGCGCCAATCCGGCGTCCTTCTTCTATCCCCCATGGTCTGCTTTCCATTGACCTCTTTACCACATCTATGGCTGCCTGCTATTATGATGCAATAATTTCCATGGTAAAGTAGATTGTTAATTCAAATTATGTTAACTGATGTGGCTCGGTTGAGTTGAATCAACAAATTACATCACATATTGATGGGTACACTTCCTGCTTTTACTTCCTGCTTTTACTTCCTGCTTTGCTCCTATGGGTACACTCGCAATGGCCGCGAGTCCACCCATTATGCCAGGACACACTCTTTTCACGCCATTTCTGTCACGATCGTTGACACATGATGAAGCGGACCAAGGCGCAGCGTGATAGGCGTACATACTTTTATTAGTGTACACACAACGAACCAAAACAACAAACGATACGTGAAGTCCTAGGTTAAATACACAAACCTTCCGGAACAAGATCCCACAATAAACTAGTGCCAAAAGGCTGCCTAAGTATGGTTCCCAATCAGAGACAACGAGAATCAGCTGCCTCTGATTGGGAACCACCCTGGCCAACATAGAAAACACGAACTAGAACACAACATAGAAAATAACACATAGAAACTCCACACCCTGGCTCAACATTTAAGAGTCCCCAGAGCCAGGGCGTGACAATTTCGATAAAAAGTGATTTTCGTAGCAGGTTAGGAGAGCCTTTTCACTAACCCTAACCTTTTTCCTAACCTTAACAGAAGTTTCCTAACCTGCTACGTTACTTCTCCTAACCTGCTGCGTAAGTTCTCCTAACCTGCTACGAAAAAGTCACTTCCGTATCGAAGTGCCGTGAAAAGACTGTTTCTCCCATTATGACACTATTAACTTGAATGGAGATGCCCGTTCTATTAATTATATTTCTTTGGCAGCACATGCAGTCTGCAGCGGAGGAAATCCAAAAATTCCATGACCGTCACAGCCTTACCCCCTGCTCTTCCTCCCTCCCCTCTGCCCCCTCTCTGCCGAGCCTCCAGTTGAGAGGGGAATACTGAGTGGCTCTGGGCCAGACTTTCATTGCATCCCAAATGGCACCCTATCCCTATTTAGTGAACTACAAAATAATAGGGGATATGGTGCCATTTGTACTGGGCCAGACCCTGTCCCTGTGGTTATCAAACACTCAGCAAGCCTCTACTGGCTAAATGAATTGGCCATTTCTGACTGCAGCCTTGGTCACAGCTGTGTACAGAGCCTTGTCCCTGAATGATAGGCTAGAGGGATGAGAGAGAGAGAAGGAGAGGGAGAGAGAGAGAACTACGTCATAATATCTGTTATCAAAAGGTGTCATCTGTTCATTTTAGTTGTCTAGCTTGGCTAGAAAGTCATAAAAACATCAGATACCATATTTACCTCTAAAACATCATGCTCGAACCACATCACTCACTGTGATGTTGATTTATCTTATCGATGTACTGTATGCATTGAGAGGACTTGGCCACATCAGCTATATATCCTGTGAAAGCGTTGCCCTGGGCTTTATGTACAGTGCCTTCAGAAAGTATTCATACCTCTTGACTTACAGTATTCCACATTTTGTTGTATTACCGCCTGAATTCAATTTTGATTACATTTATTACACAAAATACCCCATAATGACAAAGTGAAACATGATTTTAGAAATGTTTGCAAATGTATTGAAAATGAAATGTAGAAATAGGTCATTTATTCACACCCCTGATTCAGTACTTTGTAGAAGCACCTTTGGCAGCGATTACAGCTGTGAGTCTTTCTGGGTAAGTCTTTAAGAGCTTTCCACACCTGGATTGTGCAACATCTGCCCATTATTATTTTCAAAATTCTTCAAGCTCTGTCAAATTGATTGTTGATCCTTGCTAGACAACCATTTTCAGGTCTTGCCATAGATTTTCTAGTAGATTTAAGTCAAAACTGTAACTCAGCCACTCAGGAATATTCACTGTCTTCTTGGTAAGCAACTCCAATGTATATTTGGCCTTGTGTTTTATGTTATTGTCCTGCTGAAAGGTGAATTCATCTCCCAGTGTCTGGTGTAAAGCAGACTGAACCAGGTTTTCCTCTAGGATTTTGCCTGTGCTTAGATCCATTACGTTTCTTTTTTATTCTGAAAAACTCTCCGGTCCTTAACGATTACAAGCATACTGATAACATGATGCAGCCACCACTATGCTTGAAAATATGGAGAGTGGTACTCAGTAATGTGTTGCTTTGGATTTGCCCCATACATAACACTTTGTATTCAGGACAAAAAGTGAATTGCTTTGCCACATTTGTTGCAGTATTACTTCAGTGCCTTCTTGCAAACATTTTATTCTGTACAAGCTTCCTTCTTTTCACGATGTCAATTAGGTTAGTATTGTGTAGTAACTTCAATGTTGTTGATCCATCCTCAGTTTTCTCCTATCACAGCCATTAAACTCTAACTGTTTTTAAGTCACCATTGGCCTCTTGGTGAAATCCCTGAATGGTTTCCTTCCTCTCCAGAAACTATGTTAGGAAGGATGCCTGTATCTTTGCAGTGACTGGCTGTATTGATACACCATCCAAAGTGTAATTTTTTTATTTTATTTTTTACATTTTTTTCATTTTTAGTTAATAACGTCACCATGCTCTAAGGGATATTCAGTGTCTCCTTTTTTATATTCTTAATGAGGCATTGGAAAACTCCCTTGGTCTTTGAGGTTGAATCTGTGTTTGAAATGCACTGCTCGACTGACGGACCTTACAGATAATTGTATATGTGGGGTACAGAGATGAGGTAGTCATTCAAAAGTCATGTTAAACATCATTATTGCACACAACTTATGTGACTTGTTAAGCCATTTTTTACTCCTGAACTTGTTTAGGCTTGGCGTAACAAAGGGGTTGAATACTTATTGACTCAAGACATTTCAGCTTTTCATTTTTAATCAATTAGTAAACATTTCGAAAAACATAATTCTGCTTTGACATTATGGGACATTGCGTGTAGGCCAGTGACAAAAAAATCTAAATTTAATCCATTTTAAATTCAGGCTGTAAACAACAACATTTGGAAAAAGTCAAGGGGTGTGAATACTTTCTGAAGGAACTGTATCATCATCATCATCATCATCATCATCATCATCATCATCATCATCATAACCACACACATAAAAACACTATTAGAAGGCTTAGCTTCACTTAATACTGTGCTTGTCAGCGTTTTCACAGATAATATTTATTCCATCAGATTTCACGCTATCTGGCTCATCTGGGGGGGGAGCTGGCCCTAGTGGAGAGGGGAGCTGGCCCCTAGTAGAGGGGGGAGCTGGGCCCTAATGGAGGGTGGAGCTGGCCCCTAGTGGAGGGTGGAGCTGGCCCCTAGTGGAGGGTGGAGCTGGCCCTAGTGGAGGGGTGAGCTTGCCCCTAGTGCAGGGGGGAGCTGGTCCTAGTGGAGGGTGGAGCTGGCCCCTAGTGGAGGGTGGAGCTGGCCCCTAGTGGAGGGTGGAGCTGGCCCCTAATGGAGGGTGGAGCTGGCCCCTAATGGAGGGGGGAGCTGGCCCCTAGTGCAGGGGGGAGCTGGCCCCTAGTGCAGGGGGGAGCTGGCCCCTAGCGGAGGGTGGAGCTGGCCCCTAGTGGATGGTGGAGCTGGCCCCTAGTGGATGGTGGAGCTGGCCCCTAGTGGAGGGTGGAGCTGGCCCCTAGTGGAGGGTGGAGCTGGCCCCTAGTGGAGGGTGGAGCTGGCCCCTAGTGGAGGGTGGAGCTGGCCCCTAGTGGAGGGTGGAGCTGGCCCCTAGTGGAGGGGGGAGCTGGCCCCTAGTGCAGGGGGAAGCTGGCCCCTAGTGCAGGGGGGGAGCTGGCCCCTAGTGGAGGGGGAGCTGGCCCATAGTGGAGGGGGGTGCTGGTCCCTAGTGGAGGAGCTGGCCCCTAGTGCAGGGGGGAGCTGGCCCCTAGTGCAGGGGTGAGCTGGCCCCTAGTGCAGGGGGGAGCTGGGCTCTAATGGAGGGGGGAGCTGGACTCTAGTGCAGGGGTGAGCTGGGCCCTAGTGGAGGGTGGAGCTGGCCCCTAGTGGAGGGGGGAGCTGGGCTCTAATGGAGGGGGGAGCTAGGCCCTAGTGGAGGGGGGAGCTGGGCCCTAGTGGAGGGGGAACTGGGCCCTAGTGGAGGGGGAGCTGGGCTTTACTGGGGGGGGGAGCTGGGCCCTAGTGGAGTGGGGAGCTGGGCCCTAGTGGAGGGTGGAGCTGGCCCCTAGTGGAGGGGGGAGCTGGGCTCTAATGGAGGGGGGAGCTAGGCCCTAGTGGAGGGGGAGCTGGGCCCTAGTGGAGGGGGGGAACTGGGCCCTAGTGGAGGGGGGAGCTGGGCCCTAGTGGAGGGGGGAGCTGGGCCCTAGTGGAGGGGGGAACTGGGCCCTAGTGGAGGGGGGAGCTGGGCCCTAGTGGAGGGGGGAGCTGGGCCCTAGTGGAGTGGGGAGCTGGGCCCTATGCCCCCTTCTCCCCACCTTTCTCTCTACTGGACCACCTCTGCCAACTGTCTCGGGACATCTGTACCAGTATGGGAAGTTCAGTTCCTTGGGACAACCTGTACCAGTACAGTGGCTTGCCAAAGTATTCACCCCCTTGGCATTTTTCCTATTTTGTTGCCTTACTACCTGGAATTAAAATAGATTTTTGGGGGCTTTGTATCATTTGATTTACACAACATGCCTACCACTATGAAGATGCAAAATATTTTTTATTGTGAAACAAACAAGAAATAAGACAAAAAAAACAGAAAACTTGAGCGTGCATAACTATTCACCCCCCCAATGTCAATACTTTGTAGAGCCACCTTTTGCAGCAATTACAGCTGCAAGTCTCTTGGGGTATGTCTCTATAAGCTTGGCACATCTAGACACTGGGATTTTTGCCCATTCTTCAAGGCAAAACTGGGGGTATATCTCTTTTTTTTTGTGGTTGAATCTGTGTTTGAATCTGTGTTTGAAATTCACTGCTCGACTGACGGACCTTACAGTTACCAGATGTTTGTCTACCCAACTACACACTGTTGGGCATAATGAAAAGCACTCTCATCTTTAGTATGCTTTGCCATAATACTAAAATAGTTCAAATTGTAGAAAATTCTTCAGATTGTTCACATGCACAGAAATATTTGCAGATACACACACATGCTGTTGAAACAAACATTATTTTTATTTTTTTTCACTAAACAAGTCAGTGCAACATATGCACAGCATATATATTTACATTGGACTGAACAAAAATATGCTCACAAAAAACAGTAAACTGAAAAAGAAAATTTCAGAAAAAATGTGCAGAAAAAATATATAGAAAAAAAAGAGGCAAGAAAAATAATTAGGCAGCATCTTGCCGCACAGATGGGTCTGGCCACAACGCCTCGTCCACATCACAGGCAATATCTTCCCTTGCCAGACATCGAGGGAAGAAGCGCCTTGAGTGCCTTATCCATCCCTGAATCGCACCCACATCAATCTCATCACATGCCTCTTCCATAGCCTGCACAAGAGGCATGCGCACAAAGGGCTGCCGGTCGTATACCTTCCACCGCCATGCCGAAAATTACTCTTCTATGGGGTTCAGAAATGAGTATGGTGGGAGGTATTGCACAAGAAATGGTGGGTGGTCAGAAAACCGGTTTTGGACTGGGGCTGCATGATGAAAGCTCACGTTGTCCCATACTACAACGCAGATGGTCTGCATCATTCATACGCTCTGGTGGTATGAGAATGTTGTGGAGTCTGTCCAGAAATGTGAGAATATGGGCTGTGTTGTATGGTCCAAGGTTGGCATGACGGTGGAGGACACCATGCGTATTGGAGATGGCAGCGCACATTGTGATGTTCCCACCACGTTGGCCAGGAACATCTATAATGGCTCTGTGGCCAATGACGTTTCTCCCCCTTCTTCTGGTCTTTGCTAGGTTGAACCCAGCCTCATATATAAAGATGAACTCATGTGGGATTGCATGAGCATCCATTTCCAGTACTCCCTGAAAACAAAGAACAAAAGCAGTCAATATGGTGTTATCCAGTACACTGGGAAACAATGTTGCGTGTAGTGCACTGCTGTCAATATTGTACTTACATCCACATATGCTCGTCTGACCTCTTTGTTTCTTTGAGAGTTTCTCTCAAACGGCACCTTATAAAGTTGTTTCATTCTGATTTGGTTTCGCTTGAGAATGCGAGCCAATGTGGACAGACTGACTCGTTGAATGTTGTTGAATATGGTGTTGTCTTGGATGATGTGGCTTTGAATTTCTCGTAATCTGATTTCGTTATTTTCCAAAACCAAGTTTACAATGGCAGCTTCCTGTACCCCGGTGAACATTTGGCCCCATCCTCCACCATGGTTACATTTACATTTTAGTCATTTAGCAGACGCTCCTATCCAGAGCGACTTACAGTTAGTGAGTGCATACATTTTCATACTGGCTCCCCGTGGGAAACAAACCCACAATCCTGGCATTGTAAGCGCCATGCTCTACCAACTGAGCTACAGGGGACTATGGTTGCGTCTCTCAGTCCTTTAGAAAAACAAAAAAACACAAATATAGGTCTTGGACAATACAGCCTAAAGATATTTCCCCCACAGTAGAGTAAATTGTACAGGAAACTTGTGCAGTTAGTGTATGACATCAGCCATTCATGAAGTAAACAGGTTTCACCCAACTGATACACTATGACATGGGGTGTACTACATAGTGTGAAATAAATGTTGGTTACATACCTGTACTCCAGTCTAAATGTCCGGATGACACAGGCGACAGTAAAACGGCTCAAGTGCACTTTCTGTCCAGCCTCTCGCATTGTCAGCCCATGGTTGATGACATGATCAACTAAGGTTGCTCTGATTTCATTTGAAAGTTGTTGTCTTCTTTGGCCATGAACTCCTCTACCAGCTCTACCCCTACCTCTCACTCTTCCTCCCCCTCTCATTCTCACCCTCCCTCTTCCTCTTCCTCTTCCTGTCTCTGCAACGTCTTCCATTGTTGTTGTAAAACAAAAGGTGCTCACCTGATTGAAGTGGTACCAATTAACCATTGAGGTGTTTGGCCAGGTGGCACATGTATTGGCCAATTAGCTCATGTAGTGTCATTTGAATGGCAGTGTTTTGAAATGGCAAACATGTGACTTTATGTCAGATTGTTGTGTCTTATGCAGAGAACCGTGTGCAGTGCATTTAAAAAGTGCCATTTTGAATTGCAAAATATGTGTAAAGCAGAAAATGTGTTTAAACTTTTGGAGACTTGAGAGGTTTTGCTCTCTGTGTGTCAGTTTAAATAATTGTGCTGTGCATGTCATTTAGTGTGTTAGCAATTGGAAAAAACTGTAATCACCCCCCTTTCCCCATCCTCACCCCCTCCTCACTGTCAAACTGCCATGGTCAATACACCACCAACAACAACACCACCTCTTCTTCTTCTAAGCTTTCTGCAGAACCACTCTCTTTCTCCTGGTAATGTTATTCTTTCTACTTCATCCTCTCTGTGACTCTCTTGTCGCTGTGTGTCTGTGTGTGTCTGTGTGTGTATGTGTGTGTGTGTGTCTGTGTGTGTCTGTGTGTGTTTGTGTCAGTGTGTGTTGCGACCTGTGTGTTGCGACCCGTGCGTTGCGGACAGTTTAAGATGGCTGATGTGTGTACCACCACAGGCCATGTAGTGTAGTGTTATTAGCTGTAAAGGCAGGCCCGTTGGTGGCGTGGCAGTGTTTGAGAGGCCTGATTACGGCCTCAGAGCATGGCATGGATTCCTGGCGTGTTCAGGATTTAACGACATCCAAAAGGCTGCTCCCGCCCTCTCATCTCTTGCGCTCTCTCTCTGTCCCACACACACACCCCTTTCTGTCACAAACACACACATACTGACAGTGTGATTTACCATGTGCATTTGCCTCCAAAGCTAGCTTTAATTTAATGGGGTAATTATACACTGGGGTCAGGAAGCAGACACACTCTGATTTAAACACGCTGGCTGTGGTGTTGTGTGTGTGTCCGCATCTCTCTCTCTCTCTCTCTCTCTCTCTCTCTCTCTCTCTCTCTCTCTCTCTCTGTCTCTCTCTCTCTCTCTCTCTCTCTCTCTCTCTCTCTCTCTCTCTCTCTCTCTCTCTCTCTCTCTCTCTCTCTCTCTCTCTCTCTCTGTGTGTCTGTCTGTCTGTCTGTGACTGGGAATAGGAAGTCTCTTTGCTCCAAGGGCAACTGTCCCCTGCTCTCTGTTCCCCCGGAACACTGCGTAGACACTATTCCCCCAACAAGCTCTCACAGTCTCACTTCAGAATCCAACGTTTGTCCATAAACTTCAAATTTCAAAGGTTAAGTTTAGGCATTCATTCCAAAGGTTTAAGGTTTGGGAGAGGGTTAAAGCAACAAGCTAAAAAACTAGGGGCTATTAGTGGGATTGAACACGCATCCTTTGGAGCCGGAGCTCGGATTTCTTGAGCGACCTGGCTGATTCCCCATAGGCCTCATATCCATCCACTTCTCATCCCACCTTAAAGCCCCCATGCAGTCTTTGTAATTGTATTTTTAAATCATCACTGTATGTCTGTCTAATAACTGTGTTAATTTAATGAAAATAACTCCCAGATATATTTTTTTATAATTGATTTCCCTGAGCCTCCTTTGGCCCTTTAAATGCTCAGTCTGATCATGTGGGGGTTAGGAAACAAATTTGAAGATATTTACATACACCGACCTGATTGGCTGATAGCATGGTCTAGAGCCCACCCCCTTACCCAGATGAACAGTCATTGGTCTATTATAATCAAATCACATTGTGACATCATGATGTGGGCCAAAAGTTCCATCCCACCTGAACAGGTTTAAAAAAAAAATCACACTCTTACCCAAAAAGGGCATTATCATAATTTTCACAATTTCAGAGTGTTATATCGACCTCATAGTGTGGAAACATCATTAAAACTGCACTGCCTCTTTAAGCATTTGTTGTCTACCATCTTCCAGTGCAGTAAACAGTGAACAGCAGAACACATAACTTGAAACTCCACTAAATCACTGACTCAACCCTCAGTCTCCGGAGACAGGCCACACACACAGCACACAAATAGTGCATGTATAGAATACACATGCACGCACTCACGAATCAGTATGCAGCCCAGTGTAGTGACATGAGTGATGATGTCACCAGGCTACAGTATTAGTTGTGTTGTTCTATAGCAGAGCAGCCTGGGCACCGAGGAGGGGATGGCTGCATCAGTCATAAGGAACACCGCTCCTCCTTGTATCATTGTCCTGTAGAGTCACTGTGTGTGGAATTACTGGAGAGAACACATACAGGTCAACTGAGTGGATCTACAGAGCAGGACATGGCTCAGACGCTATCTGCCATGAGAACTGGCTAGCTGGCTGTGTGATGAGAGGACATGAGAGTTAGTTTCTCAATGGGAGAGAGTTGTGCTCTGTTGTGCTCACTGAGAGACTCAGTGAAGAGGATGATTATGGGAGCACCAGCAGTATCTACCACCAGCGAGAGACTGATTGTGTCTCTAACACCAGTAACTCATGGAGAAAACTCTGTCTGAATGTGAGTGCTTGAGTGATTTTAAGTGTGTGTGCGTGTGCACGCAGAGGCAGGTGTGTGTTTGTTGCTGTTCTGTGTGTGTGTTAGAGAACAGCCATGCATGCCTAATGAGAGGCAATGAGGCAGGCCTCAGCAGCTCAGCTCAGCCCTGGGGTTTACAGATGCACCGAGCGCCCAGGTGGACAGGGAGCAGAGAGCAGAGGCAAGCAGCAGCTGGGCTTTGGCTGAGACAGCACATTCCCAAAGTCTCACAAAGTCCTTTTCAAATGAGCCCCAACTCTTTTACACTAATCTCTCGCTCTCACTTTCTCTTGCTCTCTGCCACTTTCTCTCACTCTCTCTCTGCAGCTTTCACTCCCTTCCCATCTCTCTTTTTCTCTCCTTCTCTCTCCCTCCCTCTCTCTCTGCCACTTTCTCTCTCTCCCTTCCCTCTCTCTAACCCTGTCCTCTAATTGGGAGACAGCTGCTGCTGAGAAGCCTGGGCTTAACATCCCATCACATCACATTGTCCTCAACAGACAGAAGCCACTTTGGGCTGCTCTTCCAATGCAGCTGAAATTAATCTAAATAACATCACAAACCTTTGGAGAAAAGCAGAGAAGTGGAGAGAGGCAGAGAAAGAGAGAGGCAGAGGAAGAGAGAGGCAGAGAAAGAGAGGGGCAGAGAGAGGCAGAGAGAGAGAGGCAGAGAAAGAGAGAGGCAGAGAAAGAGAGGGATAGAGAGAGGCAGAGAGAGAGGCAGCGAAAGAGAGAGGCAGAGAGAGAGCGAGGCAGAGAGAGAGGCAGAGAGAGAGAGGCAGAGAAGAGAGAGGCAGAGAAAAAGTGAGGCAGAGAGAGAGAGGCAGAGAGAGAGAGGCAGAGAGAGAGAGGCAGAGAGAGAGAGAGGCAGAGAGAGAGCGAGAAAGAGATAAAGAGAGAGAGAGGCAGAGAAAGAGAGGCAGAGAGAGAGAGAGAGGCAGAGAAAGGGAGAGGCAGAGAGAGAGGCAGAGAGAGAGAGGCAGAGAAAGAGAGAGGCAGAGAAAGAGAGAGGCAGAGAAAGCGAGTTAGAGAGAGATAGGCAGAGAAAGAGAGAGGCAGAGAGAGAGAGAGAGAGAGGCAGAGAAAGGGAGAGGCAGAGAGAGAGGCAGAGAGAGAGAGAGGCAGAGAAAGAGAGAGGCAGAGAAAGAGAGAGGCAGAGAAAGCGAGTTAGAGAGAGATAGGCAGAGAAAGAGAGAGGCAGAGAAGGAGAGAGGCAGAGAAAGAGAGGCAGAGAGAGAGAGAGACAGGGAAAGAGAGAGGCAGAGAGAGAAAGGCAGAGAAAGAGAGAGGCAGAGAAGGAGAGAGGCAGAGAAGGAGAGAGGCAGAGAGAGAGAGAGACAGGGAAAGAGAGAGGCAGAGAGAGAGAGAGGCAGAGAAGGAGAGAGGCAGAGAAGGAGAGAGGCAGAGAAAGAGAGAGGCAGAGAAAGAGAGAGGCAGAGAAGGAGAGAGGCAGAGAAAGAGAGAGGTAGAGAAAGCGAGTTAGAGAGAGATAGGCAGAGAAAGAGAGAGGCAGAGAGAGAGAGAGAGGCAGAGAAAGGGAGAGGCAGAGAGAGAGGCAGAGAGAGAGAGAGGCAGAGAAAGCGAGAGGCAGAGAGAGAGGCAGAGAAGGAGAGAGGCAGAGAAAGAGAGAGGCAGAGAAAGAGAGAGGCAGAGAAAGAGAGAGGCAGAGAAAGAGAGAGGCAGAGAAAGCGAGTTAGAGAGAGATAGGCAGAGAAAGAGAGGCAGAGAAGGAGAGGCAGAGAGAGAGAGAGAGACAGGGAAAGAGAGAGGCAGAGAGAGAAAGGCAGAGAAAGAGAGAGGCAGAGAAGGAGAGAGGCAGAGAAGGAGAGAGGCAGAGAGAGAGAGAGACAGGGAAAGAGAGAGGCAGAGAGAGAGAGAGGCAGAGAAGGAGAGAGGCAGAGAAGGAGAGAGGCAGAGAAAGAGAGAGGCAGAGAAGGAGAGAGGCAGAGAAAGAGAGAGGCAGAGAAGGAGAGAGGCAGAGAGAGAGAGAGAGAGACAGGGAAAGAGAGAGGCAGAGAGAGAAAGGCAGAGAAAGAGAGAGGCAGAGAAAGAGAGGCAGAGAAAGAGAGAGGCAGAGAATACAGCAGAGAGGAAGGGGGTTGGTGGGGGGGTGAGGAAGGGGGGTGAGGAGGGGGCAGAGAGGAAGGGGGTTGGGGGGGGTGAGGAAGGGGGTGAGGAGGGGGCAGAGAGGAAGGGGTTTGGGGGGGTGAGGAAGGGGGTGAGGAGGGGGGCAGAGAGGAAGGGGGTTGGGGTGGGGGTGGTGAGAGGAAGAGGTGGGAAGAGCCACAGAGAGAGATATATAGGAACAATGATGTAGACAGAAGATGTTTCATAACCACTGCCTGACACTGGCAGCCTCTTCAAATGAAACACTGACTTGTCCTCACAAGATATGCTGGCTTCGTTTCTCTTTCCACTTTTTCCACTGGAAAGGTGTTAGAGGACAATCCCTAATGTCTAAAAATCTACGATGTGACGTGTTGCCCCTAATTCTACGATAGTGAGTGAATTATTGTAGCCCACTATTTTCTTTGCTGCAGTTGATGGAGATTCTCACCGTGTTTGGGAGAATGGTTCCAAGGACACTTTCAAGGACATACAAGAGCCTACTGCCTGTACTATTCAGTGAATGCATTTTGACCATGTCCCTCCCTCTCTTCTCTCGCCCTCTCTGTAGGAGGTATTCACCGTGCAGGGGTGGTGCCTGCGTTCCTGCGGACCCCCACTATGATCCAGCCACACCTGGATATGAAGCCCTTCCTCCAGTTCCCCATGGACACAGCTCCACCACAACACAGCATGGGCCTGTTTCACAACTTCAACACTGTGAGTACTGTATACAACATCGTGAGTACACACACACTACACACACTTGATACATACTCAACACATGAACACAGCATTCACACACAAACACACACTCAACAGATACTAACACAGAATACGCAGATACACATGCACACACACACACACCACACACACACTCCACACCGACACTCAAAACACAACATGTACACATGTATGTACTGTACTGTACTGTATGGACTGGCTCACACTGAACTACCAGATCCCTTAAGATCAGGAAACTACCCTGTTAACTACCTTTCAAACTAACTTGACTGAAGAGTAGCTTCCTTTATAGTGCTGTACTTAGACTTCAACACACACACACACACACACACACACACACACACACACACACACACACACACACACACACACACACACACACACACACACACAAACACACCCACACACACACACTACATGACCAACAGAATGTGGACACCTGCTCGTCCAACAGCTCATTCCAAAATCATGGCCATTAATATGGAGTTGGTCCCCCCTTTGCTGCCATAACAGCCTCCACTCTTCTGGGAAGGCTTTCCACTAGATGTTGGAACATTGCTGCAGGGACTTGCTTCCATTCAGCCACAAGCGCATTAGTGAGGTCGGGCGTCCCAATTCATCCCAAAGGTGTTCGATGGGGTTGAAGTCAGGGCTCTGAGCAGGCCAGTCAAGTTCTTCCACAGCGATCTCGACAAACCTTTTCTGTATGGACCTCACTTTGTGCACAGGGGCATTGTCATGCTGAAACAGGAAAGGGCCTTCCCCAAATTGTTGCCACAAAGTTGGAAGCACAGAATCGTCTAGAATGTAATTGTATGCTGTAGCGTTAAGATTTCCCTTCACTGGAACTAAGGGGCCTAGCACGAACCATGAACAGCCCCAGACCATTATTCCTCCTCCACCAAACTTTACAGTTGCCACTATGAATTGGGGCAGATAAAGTTCTCCTGGCATCCACCAAACCCAGATTCGTCCGTCAGACTACGAGAGGGTGAAGCGTGATTCATCACGCCAGAGCACACGTTTCCACTGCTCCAGAGTCCAATGGCAGCGAGCTTTACACCACTACAGCCAACGCTTGGCATTGCGCATGGTGATCTTAGGCTTGTGTGCGGTTGCTCGGCCATTGAAACCCATTTCATGAAGCTCCCGACGATCAGTTCTTGTGCTGACGTTGCTTCCAGAGGCAGTTTGGAACTCGCTAGTGAGTGTTGCAACTCAGGACAGACAATTTTTATGTGCTACGCACTTCAGCACTCGACAGTCCCGTTCTGTGAGCTTGTGTGGCCTACCACTTCGCGGCTGAGTCTTTGTTGCTCCTAGACATTTCTCAAACTCAATCAAGCTCAGCTAAAGCATTTGAAAGAGAAGGTATACTATTCGAACTCCGGGCTGTGAGTTGTGGGCTATCATTTTGATTAGGAGGATATTTAGCATATCACCACACTCAGCATATTACTCAACATTGCTGTGCATTTTATTCTCACGATGGCAGGTTAGGAAATGCATTATAAACAGTACAGTGTGTTCTGTTGTTCAGCAGAATGAATAGAAGAGGATTGTTCTACTGTTCTAGACTGATTGGGAACGTACTAAAAAAGCATCTCAAACAGAGTAAGATTATTTATTATGATCTAAAAGATTAAACACATCCCATATCACGGCCCTTATTCATAAAGCTTTTCAGAGTAAGAGTGCTGATCTAGGATCGTCTCCCCCTGTCAATATAATCATATTCATTATGATCTAAAAGGGGAAACTGATCCTGTATCAGTACTCTGAGACTCTTTGTGAATAAACTATGGGCCGTAGTCTTTGTTTGGGGTAATAAGGTCCCTCTCACACCAGCTGACTTTTACTCTGTTTGTTTGTCAACTCTCTCTGTATACTTGGCTCTCCAGCTGGCTTGGGATATACTGTAGCGTAGCAACATAACATAGTGTTGGGACATAGCGTAGAAACATAGTATAGATTTGGGACATAGCGTAGCAACATAGTATAGTGTTGGGACATAGTGTAGCAACATAGTATAGTGTTGGGACATAGCGTAGCAACATAACATAGAGTTGGGACATAGCGTAGCAACATAGTATGGATTTGGGACATAGCGTAGCGACATAGTATAGTGTTGGGACATAGTGTAGCAACATAGTATAGTGTTGGGACATAGCGTAGCAACATAGTATAGTGTTGGGACATAGCATAGCTACATAGTATAGTGTTGGGACATAGCGTAGCAACATAGCATAGTGTTGGGACATAGCGAAGAAACATAGTTTTGTGTTGGGACATAGCATAGCAACATATCATAGTGTTGGGACATAGCGTAGCAACATAGTATAGATTTGGGACATAGCGTAGCAACATAGTATAGTGTTGGGACATAGTGTAGCAACATAGTATAGTGTTGGGACATAGCGTAGCAACATAGTATAGTGTCGGGACATAGCATAGCAACATAGTATAGTTATGGGACATAGCATAGCAACATAATATAGTGTTGGGACATAGCATAGCAACATAGTATAGTTATGGGACATAGCATAGCAACATAGTATAGTTATGGGACATAGCATAGCAACATAGTATAGTGTTGTGACATACCATAGCAACATAGTATAGTGTTGGGACATAGCATAGCAACATAGTATAGTGTTGAGACATAGCATAGCAACATAGTATAGTTATGGGACATAGCAAAGCAACATAGTATAGTTATGGAACATAGCATAGCAACATAGTATAGTGTTGGGACATAGCATAGCAACATAGTATAGTGTTGGGACATAGCATAGCAACATAGTATAGTTATGGGACATAGCATAGCAACATAGTATAGTTATGGGACATAGCATAGCAACATAGTATAGTGTTGGGACATAGCATAGCAACATAGTATAGTTATGGGACATAGCATAGCAACATAGTATAGTTATGGGACATAGCATAGCAACATAGTATAGTGTTGGGACATAGAATAGCAACATAGTATAGTGTTGGGACATAGCATAGCAACATAGTATAGTGTTGGGACATAGCATAGCAACATAGTATAGTGTTGGGACATAGCATAGCAACATAGTATAGTTATGGGACATAGCATAGCAACATAGTATAGTGTTGGGACATAGCATAGCAACATAGTATAGTTATGGGACATAGCAAAGCAACATAGTATAGTTATGGGACATAGCATAGCAACATAGTATAGTGTTGGGACGTAGCATAGCAACATAGTATAGTGTTGGGACATAGCTTAGCAACATAGTATAGTTATGGGACATAGCATAGCAACATAGTATAGTGTTGGGACATAGCTTAGCAACATAGTATAGTTATGGGACATAGCATAGCAACATAGTATAGTGTTGGGACATAGCAAAGCAACATAGTATAGTTATGGGACATAGCAAAGCAACATAGTATAGTTATGGGACATAGCATAGCAACATAGTATAGTGTTGGGACATAGCTTAGCAACATAGTATAGTGTTGGGACACAGCATAGCAACATAGTATAGTGTTGGGACATAGCATAGCAACATAGTATAGTGTTGGGACATAGCATAGCAACATAGTATAGTTATGGGACATAGCATAGCAACATAGTATAGTGTTGGGACATAGCGTGGCAACATAATATAGATTTGGGATATAGCGTAGCAACATAGTATAGTGTTGGGACATAGCATAGCAACATAGTATAATGTTACATTTTAGTCATTTAGCAGACTTACAGTTAGTGAGTGCATACATTTTCATACTGGCCCCCCGTGGGAATCGAACCCACAACCCTGGCGTTGCAAGCACCACGCTCTACCAACTGAGCTACACGGGACATAACATAGCAACATGGTATAGTTATGGGACATAGCATAGCAACATAGTATAGTTATGGGACATAGCATAGAAACATAGTATAGTGTTGGGACATAGCTTAGCAACATAGTATAGTGTTGGGACATAGCGTGGCAACATAATATAGATTTGGGATATAGCGTAGCAACATAGTATAGTGTTGGGACATAGCATAGCAACATGGTATAGTGTTGGGACATGACATAGCGTAAAGAACACTACCACTTTTTGCCAATTGGAAGTATGGCATGTGACTTGGCTATAAGTGCAGGGGGTGATATTTGACTACCCATTGACTTTAACAGGCCCCATAGTTTCCATACAGCTGGACACTGCTGACACTCACAGTCTTTCAAAGATAATTCGTAAAAATCGAAATAACTTCACAGATCTTCATTGCAACAACGTCGCCTATGGGCAAAAACCCACCGTCGCTGGACCAGACAGGACTGGCAAAAAGTGCTCTTCACTGACTAGTCATGGTTTTGTCTCACCAGGGGTGATGGTCGGATTCGCGTTTATCGTCGAAGGCCTGTACTCTGGAGCGGGATCGATTTGGAGGTGGAGGGTACGTCATGGTCTTGGGCGGAGTGTCACAGCATCATCGGACTGAGCTTGTGTCATTGAAGGCAATCTCAACGCTGTGAGTTACAGGGAAGACATCCCCCTCCCTCATGTGGTACCCTTCCTGCAGGCTCATCCTGACATGACCCTCCAGCATGACAATGCCACCAGCCATACTGCTCAGTCTGTGCGTGATTTCCTGCAAGACAGGAATGTCAGTGTCCTGCCATGGCCAGCGAAGAGCCCGGATCTCAATCCCATTGAGCACATCTGGGACCTTCTGGATTAGAGGGTGAGGCCTAGGGCCATTCCCCACAGAAACGTCCGGAAACTTGCAGGTGCGTTGGTGGAAGAGAGGGGTAACATCTCACAGCAAGAACTGGCAAATCTAGCGCAGTCCATGAGGAGGAGATGCACTGCAGTACTTAATGCAGCTGGTGGCCACACCAGATACTGACTGTTACTTTTGACCCCCCCTTTGTTCAGGGACACATTGTTCAATTTCTGTTAGTCACATGTCTGTGGAACTTTTTTTATGTCTCAGTTGTTGAATCTTGTTATGTTCATACAAATATTTAAACATGTTAAGTTTGCTGAAAATAAACGCAGTTGACAGTGAGAGGACGTTTCTTTTTTTGCTGAGTTTAGAATAGGACTGACTGACTGACAGAGTTACAGACATCTTAGTTTCCGGTTTCTTAACAGATCTGACATGTTTTTCTGAAATCAAACCCAGACTCTCTCGTACTGTAGTTAGGTCTTTAGCTCTTTTCACAGTGTCGTGTAGACCCGAACCATACTGTTCAGGTTCTGATATTTACATCTCACAGGCCAGCTCAGTTCAGTTTGGCTCCATGCAGCTCAGGACTGTGAAAAACCCTGTTGACTCACAGTTCCCAGTGCTCCTATTTAGTGCGGTTGATATTTTTCCAGTGGGATCTATTGATGTTAAAAGTCTGCATAGTGTAGGTTGCAGTCAGAGTCCAGTAGTTTTACTGCTGCTGACCAGTAGATGGTGATGTTGCAGAGGCTTGGAGAGGACAACCTGACCTTACCAACGACATATTAGGGACCATTAAAAACGGATTACGGCATTGTGCTGACAGACAGTGACATTGACGAGGATTCGCTCACACAAGTAATAAACAGGTATTTTATTTGGAACCGTTGGGACTGGAGTCTGTGGGGTCTAGAATGTTGGCTAGAAGTAGTTGAACTGATTTGGTTTTACAGTGTGTCTATGGCAGTGCAATACGTGTGTTGTTGTTTTTGCCAAAGAGGCTTCTAGTTGTGTAGAAAAGGGCCCGTCTTGGCCTGTACATACATATAGCCCAGTATATCACAACAGTTCATACACGCTCAACGAGAGAGAGACATGTTTTCAGGAGCAGTGAAAGGAGACAGTTGTTTACAATTCAACTAACTGTAAGTTCTATATCTGTACAATTCAAATGTATTTTGGTTCAGATCAGTAGAAAATAGTTTGTTGTGGTCGTTATATATTTGTTTCGCAATGACAGCCCTACCATGTTAATCAAACAATCATGTGGTTGACTTCTAAATAACTATCCTTGGTGACTGTCCGAATAGACATTTACATTTAGCAGACGCTCTTATCCAGAGCGACTTACAGTTAGTGCATACATTATTCTTTTTTATTTTCATACCCCATGGGAATCGAACCCACAACCCTGGCGTTGCAAACGCCATGCTCTACCAACTGAGCTACCTCCCTGCCGGCCATTCCCTCCCCTACCCTGGACGACGCTGGGCCAATTGTGCGCCGCCCCATTGGTCTCCCGGTTGCGGCCAGCTACAGCAGAGCCTGGATTCGAACCACTGCGATGCAGTGCCTTAGACCACTGCGCCACTCGGGCTGCAATGTTTAGGCCTATTTTATTTATTTAACCAGGTAAGTTGGTAAGTTGACTGAATAGACATTATCATTTACAGCAACGACCTGAGGAATAGTTACAGGGGAGAGGAGGGGGATGAAAGAGCCAATTGCAAGCTGGGGATGATTAGGTGGCAATGATGGTATGAGGGCCAAATTGGGAATTTAGTCAGGACACTGGGGTTAACACCCCTACTCTTACGATAAGTGCCATGGGATCTTTAGTGACCACAGAGAGTCAGGACACCCATTTAACTTCCCAGCCGAAGCAGTGTCCCCAATCACTGTATTATAGAGGCTCTTTAAACGAAAAGCATGACATTAGTTAGTAGTAAATTCCTTTTAGTGGTTACTTTGAGAGTTGAGAGATAGTGTCACATTTAGGGAGAGAGATACCACACCTTAAGCCTTCCAGTAATGGTGCAGTAGCCTATAGGTGGTTTACTACCTTAGTTTACTACATAAGCAGGTATATTTGATGTTGTTATTGCTCTTCGTCCTGGTAACTCAAGCAGGATCTCAATATGTCTCAGGAGATAGCTGAAGGCTAAATTAAAATGTACTTCTTCATAGTCTCTGTTATTAAATAGTCTACCTGACTGTCTTCTCCTAAAGCCCTGTAGCTTGAATGTCTCTCTATAATGTGATTTGTTCTCCACCTGGCTGTGTGTCTGTCTGGCCCAATGTGCCCTGAGACACTGACGAGCTAGACTGCAGCATTTATCAGCAGCAGCTGCTACTGGTGGTACTGGGTTAAAGGCTGGGGTAGACCGAGGTAGGTGGGTGCGCACACACACACACACATACACACACACCTACGTATGCACCACGCACACACACACACACACACACACACACACACACACACACACACACACACACACACACACACACACACACACACACACACACACACACACACACACACACGCACACACTCTTGTCTCGCTCAGGCGGCAGATTCAGGAATTTCCAATAAAGCTGTCTGATCATGAGAGCCATGTGCAGACTTGTTGATTCTTACCTGCTGCAGCCCCCACCTGCACCTCCTCTCTCTCACTCACTCACTCACTCACACACACACACACACACACACACACACACACACACACACACACACACACACACACACACACACACACACACACACACACACACACACACACACACACACACACACACACACAGACACAAAACACACACTCACTCACTCACTCTCACACACACACACACACTCTCTCCATCACATGCAAACTCCTACAATCTGTCCAGATGCACCCCATCCTGCGCTACTCACCACCAACTGTTGTAAACACATGGCCATGTTAAGTACAATCACACTCTGAGAAATGTCATTACACACATCAGAACTCATCTAGTGTGCATCCCAAATGCACCCTATTTCCTTTATAGTGCACTACTTTTGACCAGGGCCCAAAGTGTCCTAACCCCAAATGGAAGGACTCCACCACATTACTGTCAAATGGATAGCATTCCACTTCATTTACATAAGTGCTAAATCATGGTCTTCGACTATTGAACTGTTTCAGGGTCCTTTGATGGATTATTCATCAGAAGGTCTCTGAAGTGGGGAAGGATTACATGTACCGTGTGAGATGAGACTTTCGACAGTGTAGACACAGATAGATAGAGAGCACCTGGGGCTACAGTATTAGAGAACGTTGTTTGAAGGGAGAGAGGGAGGGACGAGAGAGAGAGAGAGAGAGAGAGAGAGAGAGAGAGAGAGAGAGAGAGAGAGAGAGAGAGAGAGAGAGAGAGAGAGAGAGAGAGAGAGAGGGAGGGACGAGAGAGAGAGAGAGAGAGAGAGAGAGGGAGAGAGAGAGAGAGAGAGAGAGAGACAGAGAGAGAGAGAGAGAGAGAGAGAGAGAGAGAGAGAGAGAGAGAGAGAGAGGGAGGGAGGAGAGAGAGAGAGAGAGAGAGAGAGAGAGAGAGAGAGAGAGAGAGAGAGAGAGAGAGAGAGAGAGAGAGAGAGAGAGAGAGAGAGAGAGAGAGAGAGAGAGCGCTGAGGAGTAGACACTTGCTAGCTAGGTGATGTGTCAGTAGAGAAAGAACAGAGAAGTTCCTTATGGCAAAAACTACTACATCAAACACTGCAGCTACATAGAGACACAATAGAGGGGGGAAAAGAGAAGGGAAGAGGAGAAAGATAGATAGATGGAAAGCACCACTAGATACATTAACTACTGAGCTTATACCAGAGCGAAGAGACAGACACACTGCCTCAGTCTCACACGCCACGCGGAGACAGAGACACAAACACACACATAGAGATACACGCCGGCGGAACCATGCAGCTTAAATATCCAGCCGACTCAGAGCAGGAGAAGAGGGTGAGTACAGTACCAGAACCAGCACCAGAACCAGCAGTAGTGTTGAATGCAGAGAGATATGGGACAGAGGGGAGTGATTTCATATTGAGGTACTCTAAATCTGGGCAGGACTCACACACTCGCACGCCGGCGGGCACACATGCAAACACATACACACACATGTTGGGCTTCAAAGGATGTTTCATCAGGCATGGTAGAGTTGTTGCTCCTGTTGCCACAGCATGAAACAGAGAAGTGTATAGTTGTACCTCAGGAATTTTAGTTTAGCGCCACGGCTGAAACATTTCATATTTTAGGGCAATGATAGACGCACACTTCAGAGAGAGAGGGGAGAGAGCGAGATAGAGAGAAGGAGGATGAGAGAGAGAAAGAAAGAGAGAGAGAGAAAATAAGTGGAGAGAGAGAAGTCGAGAGAGAGAGAGAAAAGAAGTGGAGAGAGAGAAGTCAAGAGAGAGAGAGAGAGAAAAGAAGTGGAGAGAGAGAAGTCAAGAGAGAGAGAGAGAGAAAAGAAGTGGAGAGAGAGAAGTCAAAAGAGAGAGAGAGAAAAGTGAGAAAAAAGCTTGGCTCTTTGGCTCTTTCTTTGTGGTGCATGCAGTTGTTTAGTGCTGTGTGTTTGAGAGATGTGTGGTATGTCGGTGTTTGGGCTGTTTCACAGACACTGTTGTGATTCTGGTTTCTGTTGAAGGACCAATCAGCAGTTGAAACAATAACAAAGCTTACTCACCACCACTGTTTTAGTAAAAAGATGAGAGGTGGGGCTGGAGAAATGTAATCACGCTCAAATTCATAGACAGAGATATGGATGCATGGATTGACCATTCATGATATCAAAATGATAATTTTAACCATGTTTTGAGGCTATACAGTGATTGTTTACGTTTACTTTGTATATACATACATTGGCGTAAAACAAGTTTATATTTTGGGTTCTGATGGGGTACGACAGTTAAACTAAGCTCATGAGGCATTTATAAGTTAAGAATTAATTATACTGCTGATTGTCCCTTTAAAACACACTATTAGGAGAAGAGAGGTGTGTTGGTCTGTTGACTTGTGCTGTGTTTGAGTGAGTGAAGGATGCCCCTTTATGTTGTGTGTGTGTGTGCGTGTGTGTGTGTATGTGTGTGTGTGTGTGTGTATCAGTGGAGGCTGCTGAGGGGAGGACGGCTCATAATAATGGCTGGAACAGAGCAAATGGAATGGCATCAAACACCTGGAAACCATGTGTTTGATGTATTTGATACCATTCCACCTATTCCGCTCCAGACATTACCACGAGCCCGTTCTCCTCAATTAAGGTGCCACCAACCTCCTGTGGTGTGTGTGTGTTGAAACGAGGAGGGAGTTAGGAGTAGAATCAGCCAGACTGCATGTCTCCTTCCTTTCACCTGCTGCAGTATGAAGGTACTTATCCTCAGCACAGGGCCAGTGCCCGGTTGCATAGCATACCTTAAAATACCTTTCACAGACGGACCCTGCTTGCCACTGTAGCGCTGCCAGAGAGGAACACTCTCTTTCTGGACAAACGTTTTACTGGAGATCAGAGGGCAGTGGTGGGCAGGGGAGCAGTGACTGAGAAGGACCTGTTGGCTTGAGCACTGTTTGACAGTATATCCACCCAGGCGTAGTGAAGAGAAATGGAGCGCCACCCAAAATACTGGCCTGGACTCTGGAGGAATTCAGTGACTCAACCCCCCAGTACTGTTCTGTTCCGCTCTCATTAAACTGGACACACACACACACACACAAACACGCACACAAACACTGACAACAGCTTTGTTCATGTGTGAGGGTTACATATGGATTCAAACAACATTTGGTGGCAGTGGTGTTTGTTTCTATTTGTAGGTTATGAAACAGGATTAGTTTAGGGTTTGTTCTTTTAATACACCTTATAGAGCATTGACCAATGAGCAATGACCAAGCTGGCTGCAGGGGATAGCTATAATCAGGAGGTCCATGAACACTATGTCATCATAGTCCAGCATTACTGGCCGTGATCCATCCTCTCTTCCTGTGTTTCCATGTGGACAGCAGCACCAGAAAATGCTTTGAGAGATGAGAGATGAGTTCTGGGAAATTGGAAGAGTGGGGTTGAGGGGGAGGGAGAAAGAGGAGGAAGAGGGCCAGAAGAGATAAGAATGTGAGATGTCAGGATGTCCGGCGCTGAGCCTGATCCTCTCATCTCCTCTCCTCTCCTCTCCTCTCCTCTCCTCTCCTCTCCTCTCCTCTCCTCTCCTCTCCTCTCCTCTCCTCTCCTCTCCTCTCCTCTCCTCTCCTCTCCTCTCCTCTCCTCTCTCTACAGATGGTTTCTGTCTGTGCTGTCACCCTGCTCCCTGTCTCAGCCTTCTCTCTCTCTGTTCCTTTATCTGTTTAGTTTTTGGTTGCCTGGTTAAAATCCGAGTGCAGATTTCCAAGAGCGTATTCATTTCAGCCTCTCCCCTCGGGCCGGCTCTCCAGCCAACTTAAGCAATTTTTAGACATGGCTCGCTCTGGCCGTAAGACAATGAGAAGAAACGTATGGTTATCATCTACATTTATAATCTAAAATGAGTCTGTTTTTTACAGTAGAGTTGAGAGAGATTTATGTCTCAGTAACTGTCTGAGTAACTCAAGGTTTAAAATGTATTTTTACCAGGACATGTCAAGGAATGGAAATGTCATTCAAAACGGTCTAATAAAGTTGTATTTTGTCCAGTGAAGCTGCCTGCCAATGCTAGCATAGGCTGCACAAAACTGAGTGCCAGACTGTTGGCTCTGCCTAGTCGAAATCCACACCAGCAATGTATCATCTGCTAATGCTGTCAATTAAACATGAGCCCAAGAATACATTACAGTTCAGATAAGGGTTGTGGACTCTGTTCAGTTCACAGGACAGGCTGACTGACTTTCCTTTCTCTTTGTGCCTGGGACTTTGGTTTAACTAGGTGCTTATCCTCCTGCACAGCGTTGTCCTGGTGCTAAAGCTGGTCAGTTCCATTTATACTGAGGGGCCTTATTGGCCTAACATCCTCATGATGGACACCCCAGCTGAAACAATTAGCGTGCGGTCAGGCCCTCACAAAGCAGCTGCACCAGCCCACATAGCTTTCAAACCATTGAAGTGTTTATTAGGCACCAGACGGAAGAAAACGGACTGAAACAGGGAAGCACTACCTCATTTTCTACTACATTTTCGATTGCATGCCGTAAAATGACGCTGGCCAATCTTCTTCTCTACTATTTTGTTGTATTTTTTATTCCGGATCACCGTTAGCCAAGGCAGTAGCTACTCTTCCTGGGTTCTAATAACAGTTACATACAATAAAACAATGCATTACACAACACATTATTACACGCTACTCTACCATAACATATCTACAATACAACACATTATCACACGCTACTCTACCATAACATATCTACAATACAACACATTATTATACACTACTCTACCATAACATATCTACAATACAACACATTAAAACACGCTACTCTACCATAACATATCTACAATACAACACATTATTACACACTACTCTACCATAACATATCTACAATACAACACATTATTATACACTACTCTACCATAACATATCTACAATACAACACATTATTATACACTACTCTACCATAACATATCTACAATACAACACATTATTACACACTACTCTACCATAACATATCTACAATACAACACATTATTATACACTATTCTACCATAACATATCTACAATACAACACATTATTACACGCTACTCTACCATAACATATCTACAATATAACACATTATTACACACTACTCTACCATAACATATCTACAATACAACACATTATTATACACTACTCTACCATAACATATCTACAATACAACACATTATTATACACTACTCTACCATAACATATCTACAATACAACACATTATTACACACTACTCTACCATAACATATCTACAATACAACACATTATTACACGCTACTCTACCATAGCATATCTACAATACAATACATTATTATACACTACTCTACCACTACATATCTACAATACAACACATTATTACACACTACTCTACCATAACACATCTACAATACAACACATTATTATACACTACTCTACCATTACATATCTACAATACAACACATTATTACACGCTACTCTACCATAACATATCTACAATACAACATATTATTACACACTACTCTACCATAACATATCTACCATACAACACATTATTATACACTACTCTACCATAACATATCTACAATACAACACATTATTATACACTACTCTACCATAACATATCTACAATACAACACATTATTATACACTACTCTACCATAACATATCTACAATACAACACATTATAACACACTACTCTACCATAACATATCTACAATATAACACATTATTACACACTACTCTACCACTACATATCTACAATACAACACATTATTACACACTACTCTACCATAACATATCTACAATACAACACATTATTATACACTACTCTACCATAACATATCTACAATACAACACATTATTATACACTACTCTACCATAACATATCTACAATACAACACATTATAACACACTACTCTACCATAACATATCTACAATATAACACATTATTACACACTACTCTACCATAACATATCTACAATACAACACATTATTACACACTACTCTACCATACATATCTACAATACAACACATTATTACACACTACTCTACCATAACATATCTACAATACAACACATTATTATACACTACTCTACCATAACATATCTACAATACAACACATTATTACACACTACTCTACCATACCATATCTACAATACAACACATTATTATACACTACTCTACCATAACATATCTACAATACAACACATTATTACACACTACTCTACCATAACATATCTACAATACAACACATTATTATACACTACTCTACCATAACATATCTACAATACAACACATTATTATACACTACTCTACCATAACATATCTACAATACAACACATTATTACACACTACTCTACCATAACATATCTACAATATAACACATTATTACACACTACTCTACCATAACATATCTACAATACAACACATTATAACACGCTACTCTACCATAACATATCTACAATATAACACATTATAACACGCTACTCTACCATAACATATCTACAATATAACACATTATAACACGCTACTCTACCATAACATATCTACAATACAACACATTATTACACACTACTCTACCATAACATATATACAATGACAGCTGTGGCACTTTAACAGTTGTCAAGTACTGCTTAGGTCTGCTTGGCTGCTTCCCACACACACACAGACACACACACAAGACATACACAGACACACACACATAAGACATACACAGAGAGACACAAACACAAACACAGACATACACACACACACACACAAACACAGACATACACACAGACACACACACACACACACACACACACACACACACACACACACACACACACACACACACACACACACACAGACACACACAAGACACAAGACACACACACACAGAGAGAAACACACAGACCTATAAAATTGTTGAACTTGCTGTTAATGGTGTTATAGGTTAGGTTAACAGGATTAGGTTAAAAGGGTTAGGTTAACAGGGTTAGGTAAACATGGTTAGGTTAGGGTCAGGTTAACAGGGTTAGGGTAGGGTCAGGTTAACAGGGTTAGGTTAACAGGGTCAGGTTAACAGGGTCAGGTTAACACGGTTAGGTTAACAGGGTTAGGCTAGGGTTAACACTGCTCTAAAAATAGTCTAGAGTAGTACTCAGGAACGAACGCCAGTGTGCACAGATGTTTCGTTCGTTTCCCTCAGGCACTTGAGCAGGGCGCCTCAGGTGGGCCTGATGGTACAGATGTGTTCTGAGCTCTCTCAGTTCTGTGCTAGGTGGTGCCAGGGAAAATGACGTTTTGGAGGTCACATGGTGCTCACCGACTGCCCTACATCACTATGATCAATTGGCCGGTTGGACTAGACACTGGGCTAGACACTGGGCTAGACACTGGACTAGACACTGGGCTAAACACTGGACTAGACACTGGACTACACACTGGACTAGACACTGGGCTACACACTGGGCTAGACACTGGGCTAGACACTGGACTAGACACTGGACTACACACTGGGATAGACACTGGACTAGACACTGGACTAGACACTGGACTAGACACTGGTCTAGACACTGGACTAGACACTGGGCTAGACACTGGACTAGACACTGGACTAGACACTGGGCTAGACACTGGACTAGATACTGGGCTAGACACTGGACTAGACACTGGACTAGACACTGGGCTAGACACTGGGCTAGACACTGGGCTAAACACTGGGCTAGATACTGGACTAGACACTGGATTTGACACTGGGCTAGACACTGGACTAGACACTGGGCTAAACACTGGGCTAGATACTGGACTAGACACTGGATTTGACACTGGGCTAGACACTGGGCTAGATACTGGACTAGATACTGGGCTAGACAAGGATGTTCAGTAGCCTATACATCATTTCCCTGTTTCATCATTCTCCTTTCTTCTCCCTCTCTCTCTCTCTTCCTCCCTCCATCCCTCTCGCTCTCTCTCAGATGGACCCAGTGCAGAAGGCGGTGATCAACCATACCTTTGGCGTTCAGCTGGTGAAGACCAAGAGGCCCATCATCTCCTGTAACGTCTGCCAGATACGCTTCAACTCTGAGGTACAGAACAGCTCCTACCACCACCCACCACCCACCACACTCACTCTAACTCTAACCCTAACCCTGTAGCGTCTGCCAGATACCTTGAACTCTTTGGTACAGCACACTATAGCACTTCTGACACCATGCTTACCATACCGTACCACTCTGATCTTTTGAACACTATCTTGCTGACCCAAACCAAACTGTACCGAATCTGCACAGTTCCAGCTGCTATGGTGTATGTGTAACCAGGCCAGTTCAGTACAGTTTGGTTTGGCTCAGTATAGAGTGAAAATGCCTTACAGCTCCTACCACAACCCACCATACAGGACAGCTCCTACCACAACCCACCATACAGGACAGCTCCTACCACAACCCACCATACAGGACAGCTCCTACCACAACCCACCATACAGGACAGCTCCTACCACAACCCACCATACAGGACAGCTCCTACCACAACCCACCATACAGGACAGCTCCTACCACAACCCACCATAAAGGACAGCTCCTACCACTATATGCACTCTGTTTAGAAGGCTCTCTTTCTCTTTGGTATTCTTTATCTCTTTGTTTATCTCTCCGGGAAGAAAGTGGTGACACCATGGAGGTGTCTATTTGTGTTTCTGTAGTGTTTGGTACTTCTGTTTGAGTCTGTTTGTGCTATGTTGTGGTTTAGCAGTGGATGCCTTGTTGGAATCTGGCTTATGGAGCCCAAGTGAGAGTTGTGAGTGTGAGATGTAGTATAGCAGAAATAGGTGTGTTTGCTGTAGCCTGCCTGGCATGCAAGATGGGCAGGATTTGTATATTTTGGGGACTTTTCTATTGGTTCCAATGCAACAGGTAAGGTCAATCAAGCACATATCAACTATTTTAAATGATTTCAAATAGTATTTGAACTCAGGTCTACAGTACAGTACTGCAGTTACAGCCTGAGAGTGTTGCTAGGCAATTGTTTTATTTAACCTTTATTTATCCAGGCGAGTCAATTAAGAAGAACAAATTCTTATTTACAATGACGGCCTGGCAAAGAGACAGCAAGCTGAGAGCATGAAATAGGATTTTCCTCCACATTTCAAAGGGATTTTCTCTCTCCCAGATCAACATGGGAAAGTTGATTTAGGATGTTCTTAGGGGTATGGAAACTAATTTCACATAAGCATACCATGACGTTGAAGTCTAGGGTGGCAGGTAGCCTAGCGGTTAGAGTGTTAGGCTAGTAACTGAAAGGTAGATGGTTTGAATCCCAGAGCCAACAATGTGGGGGATAAAACCTGTCTATGTGCCCTTGAGCAATTGCTCCTGTAAGTCATTCTGGATGAGAGCATCTGCTAAAATATTAAACGTTTAAAAAAATTGCACCCTATTTCCTATAAAGTGCACTACTTTGGACCAGTGCCCATAGGAGATAGGGTGCCATTTGGGACAGACTTGAAATCTCTCCAGAAATAAGTGCAGCAGCAGGTTTTTAGACCGCCTTCTCTTCTATAGTCTGATTAATGTGATTAATCCACTCTGCTAAAAACTGCATTTTCATATGTCAAACCATATGGTAGAGTTTATCTCCACTTGTTTTTAATGCCATGCACATACAGTATGGCTCCATGCAATATGTGGTTTTTGAAAAGCAAAACATAGGGGATAGGTTTATCTAGATGTGTAATGTTGTAATGCAATGTGCATGAATGCATGCATGAATGTATGTATGCAATATATGGTTTTTGAAAAGCAAAATGGAGGGGGAAGTTTGAATGTCTCGTATCACCAACATTCTCTGAATGCTTTAGAAGCTCTCTCTTTATCTTACTGTAGCAAATCACACTATCAATGTATACATTAGTAGACAGTCCCTTTAGTCTGTTGGCCTACAGCAGAGTATTGGACCTTGGCTGTTATTGGCATAGTATCCTGTGGCATCGCCAACTAGGTTTCTTTTCTTGACAATTTCACAGACTATTAGATACAGATTTTAAAACATATTATGGTTGACCCGGTCAAATTCGTTTTGAGTATCCGCCCTGACCGAGTGGAATGGTATTCTGGAAATAAATATACATACACATGTTTGACATTACATTTGGCCTCTTCCTTATCTAAACAGACAAGATCGAAGTATGTAGCCTACACGAGTTACATGTCTTCCAGAGCCATATATAATATGTCTGTCATTTGCTGATGCCTTCCACATAAATATTTTCCCGCTCCTGCTGCCGCGAGGGCCCAGGGTCCATGCAGGTTATAAGCTCACTGTTTATAGCCCAGTATGTGACCTCTCAGCCAATCAGGTCTGACACATAAACATGCTGGTAAATATTGACACATACCGACCAATAAACATCTATGACCCCCAACACCCAGCTAGCTCTGAAATGGACCTGGGAAAGATTTCAGCACCCCACTGACCCTCAGTCCCACCCTCTACATAGCTCCCCACCCACTACACTACACTACACTACACTACCCTACACTGCACTGCACTAGACTACACTAGACTACACTGCACTGCACTACCCTGTACTACCCTACACTACCCTACACTACCCTACACTACACTACACTACACTTCACTACCCTACACTACCCTACACTACCCTACCCTACACTACCCTACACTACCCTACACTACCCTACACTGCACTAGACTACACTAGACTACACTACCCTACACTACCCTACACTACACTACCCTACACTACACTACCCTACACTACCCTACACTACACTACACTACCCTACACTAGACTACCCTACACTACCCTACACTACCCTACACTACCCTACACTACACTACACTACCCTACACTAGACTACACTACCCTACACTACCCTACACTACACTACACTACACTACACTACACTACACTACCCTACACTAGACTACACTACCCTACACTACCCTACACTACCCTACACTACACTACACTGCACTACCCTACACTACCCTACCCTACACTACCCTACACTACCCTACACTACCCTACACTACACTACACTGCACTGCCCTACACTACCCTACCCTACCCTACACTGCACTACCCTACACTACCCTACCCTACACTACCCTACACTACCCTACACTACCCTACCCTACACTACCCTACACTACCCTACACTGCACTAGACTACAGTAGACTACACTGCACCGCACTACCCTACCCTACACTACCCTACACTAACCTACACTACACTACACTACACTACACTTCACTACCCTACACTACCCTACACTACACTACCCTACACTACCCTACACTACCCTACACTACCCTACACTACCCTACACTACACTGCACCGCACTACCCTACATTTACATTTACATTTACATCATTTAGCAGACGCTCTTATCCAGAGCGACTTACAAATTGGTGCATTCACCTTATAGCCAGTGGGATAACCACTTTACAATATGTATTTATTTATTTATTTATTTTTATTTTTTGGGTGGGGTAAGGGGGGTAGAAGGATTATTTTATCCTATCCCAGGTGTTCCTTAAAGAGATAGGGTTTCAAGTGTCTCCGGAAGGTGGTGAGTGACTCCGCTGTCCTGGCGTCGTGAGGGAGCTTGTTCCACCATTTGGGTGCCAGAGCAGTGAACAGTTTTGACTGGGCTGAGCGGGAACTGTGCTTCCGCAGAGGTAGGGGGGCCAGCAGGCCAGAGGTGGATGAACGCAATGCCCTCATTTGGGTGTAGGGACTGATCAGAGCCTGAAGGTACGGAGGTGCCGTTCCCCTCAAAGCTCCCCTACACTACCCTACACTACACTACACTGCACTACACTGCACTACCCTACACTACCCTGCACTACCCTGCACTACACTACACTGCACTACCCTACACTACCCTACACTACCCTACACTACCCTACACTACCCTACACTATGCTACCCTACACTACCCTACCCTACACTACCCTACACTACACTACCCTACACTACCCTGCACTACACTACACTGCACTACCCTACACTACCCTACACTACCCTACACTACCCTGCACTACACTACACTGCACTGGACTACACTACCCTACACTACACTACACTACCCTACACTACCCTACACTACCCTACACTACCCTACCCTACCCTACCCTACACTACACTACCCTACACTACACTACACTACCTTACCCTACCCTACACTACCCCTACACTACCCTACACTACGCTACCCTACACTACACAACCCTACACTACACTACCCTACACTAGCCTACACTACCCTACACTACACTACCTTACCCTACCCTACACTACCCCTACACTACCCTACACTACGCTACCCTACACTACACTACCCTACACTACACTACCCTACACTACCTTACCCTACCCTACACTACCCCTACACTACCCTGCACTACACTACACTGCACTAGACTACACTACCCTACACTACACTACCCTACACTACACTACACTACCTTACCCTACACTACCCTACACTACCCTACCCTACCCTACCCTACCCTACCCTACCCTACACTACACTACCCTACACTACACTACCCTACACTACCCTACACTACACTACACTACCTTACCCTACACTACCCTGCACTACACTACACTACACTACACTACACTACCCTACACTACACTACACTACACTACCCTACACTACCCTACACTACACTACACTACCTTACCCTACACTACCCTACACTACCCTACACTACACTACCTTACCCTACACTACACTACCCTACACTACCCTGCACTACACTACACTGCACTAGACTACACTACCCTACACTACCCTACACTACCTTACACTACCCTACACTACACTGCACTACCCCACACTACCCTACACTACCCTACCCTACACTACACTACACTCGCCTGCAGCCAGGCACACAGAGACACACAGGCTCTCAGACCATAATATAACACAGCTTCATTCTGCCGTTACTGTCACAGCTAACACATTTTTTTATTCCAAGCAGGGGAATGGCCTTACTACAGTCCAAGCAGCAGTGCCACGCCACAGGGCAGGGCCTTACTACAGTCCAAACAGCAGTGTCACAGGGCAGGGCCTTACTACAGTCCAAACAGCAGTGTCACAGGGCAGGGCCTTACTACAGTCCAAACAGCAGCGCCACGCCACAGGGCAGGGCCTTACTACAGTCCAAACAGCAGTGCCACAGGGCAGGGCCTTACTACAGTCCAAACAGCAGCGCCACGCCACAGGGCAGGGCCTTACTACAGTCCAAACAGCAGTGTCACAGGGCAGGGCCTTATTACAGTCCAAACAGCAGTGTCACAGGGCAGGGCCTTACTACAGTCCAAACAGCAGTGTCACAGGGCAGGGCCTTACTACAGTCCAAACAGCAGTGCCACAGGGCAGGGCCTTACTACAGTCCAAACAGCAGTGTCACAGGGCAGGGCCTTACTACAGTCCAAACAGCAGTGTCACAGGGCAGGGCCTTATTACAGTCCAAACAGCAGTGTCACAGGGCAGGGCCTTACTACAGTCCAAACAGCAGTGTCACAGAGCAGGGCCTTATTACAGTCCAAACAGCAGTGTCACAGGGCAGGGCCTTATTACAGTCCAAACAGCAGTGTCACAGGGCAGGGCCTTATTACAGTCCAAACAGCAGTGTCACAGAGCAGGGCCTTATTACAGTCCAAACAGCAGCGCCACGCCACAGGGCAGGGCCTTATTACAGTCCAAACAGCAGTGTCACAGGGCAGGGCCTTACTACAGTTCAAACAGCAGTGTCACAGGGCAGGGCCTTAATACATTTCAAACAGCAGTGTCACAGGGCAGGGCCTTATTACAGTCCAAACAGCAGTGTCACAGGGCAGGGCCTTATTACAGTCCAAACAGCAGTGTCACAGGGCAGGGCCTTAATACAGTCCAAACAGCAGTGTCACAGGGCAGGGCCTTACTACAGTTCAAACAGCAGTGTCACAGGGCAGGGCCTTATTAAAGTCCAAACAGCAGCGCCACAGGGCAGGGCCTTACTACAGTCCAAACAGCAGTGTCACAGGGCAGGGCCTTACTACAGTCCAAACAGCAGTGTCACAGAGCAGGGCCTTACTACAGTTCAAACAGCAGTGTCACAGGGCAGGGCCTTATTACAGTCCAAACAGCAGTGTCACAGGGCAGGGCCTTAATACAGTCCAAACAGCAGTGTCACAGGGCAGGGCCTTACTACAGTTCAAACAGCAGTGTCACAGGGCAGGGCCTTATTACAGTCCAAACAGCAGCGCCACGCCACAGGGCAGGGCCTTACTACAGTCCAAACAGCAGTGTCACAGAGCAGGGCCTTACTACAGTTCAAACAGCAGTGTCACAGGGCAGGGCCTTATTACAGTCCAAACAGCAGTGTCACAGGGCAGGGCCTTATTACAGTCCAAACAGCAGTGTCACAGGGCAGGACCTTATTACAGTCCAAACAGCAGTGTCACAGAGCAGGGCCTTATTACAGTCCAAACAGCAGTGTCACAGGGCAGGGCCTTACTACAGTCCAAACAGCAGTGTCACAGGGCAGGGCCTTATTACAGTCCAAACAGCAGTGTCACAGGGCAGGGCCTTATTACAGTCCAAACAGCAGCGCCACAGGGCAGGGCCTTATTACAGTCCAAACAGCAGCGCCACGCCACAGGGCAGGGCCTTACTACAGTCCAAACAGCAGTGTCACAGGGCAGGGCCTTATTACAGTCCAAACAGCAGTGTCACAGGGCAGGGCCTTATTACAGTCCAAACAGCAGTGTCACAGGGCAGGGCCTTAATACAGTCCAAACAGCAGTGTCACAGGGCAGGGCCTTACTACAGTTCAAACAGCAGTGTCACAGGGCAGGGCCTTATTAAAGTCCAAACAGCAGCGCCACAGGGCAGGGCCTTACTACAGTCCAAACAGCAGTGTCACAGGGCAGGGCCTTTCTACAGTCCAAACAGCAGTGTCACAGAGCAGGGCCTTACTACAGTTCAAACAGCAGTGTCACAGGGCAGGGCCTTATTACAGTCCAAACAGCAGTGTCACAGGGCAGGGCCTTAATACAGTCCAAACAGCAGTGTCACAGGGCAGGGCCTTACTACAGTTCAAACAGCAGTGTCACAGGGCAGGGCCTTATTACAGTCCAAACAGCAGCGCCACGCCACAGGGCAGGGCCTTACTACAGTCCAAACAGCAGTGTCACAGAGCAGGGCCTTACTACAGTTCAAACAGCAGTGTCACAGGGCAGGGCCTTATTACAGTCCAAACAGCAGTGTCACAGGGCAGGGCCTTACTACAGTCCAAACAGCAGTGTCACAGGGCAGGGCCTTATTACAGTCCAAACAGCAGTGTCACAGGGCAGGACCTTATTACAGTCCAAACAGCAGTGTCACAGAGCAGGGCCTTATTACAGTCCAAACAGCAGTGTCACAGGGCAGGGCCTTACTACAGTCCAAACAGCAGTGTCACAGGGCAGGGCCTTATTACAGTCCAAACAGCAGTGTCACAGGGCAGGGCCTTATTACAGTCCAAACAGCAGCGCCACAGGGCAGGGCCTTATTACAGTCCAAACAGCAGCGCCACGCCACAGGGCAGGGCCTTACTACAGTCCAAACAGCAGTGTCACAGGGCAGGGCCTTATTACAGTCCAAACAGCAGTGTCACAGGGCAGGGCCTTACTACAGTCCAAACAGCAGTGTCACAGGGCAGGGCCTTACTACAGTCCAAACAGCAGTGTCACAGAACAGGGCCTTACTACAGTCCAAACAGCAGTGTCACAGGGCAGGGCCTTATTACAGACCAAACAGCAGCGCCACAGGGCAGGGCCTTATTACAGTCCAAACAGCAGTGTCACAGAGCAGGGCCTTACTACAGTCCAAACAGCAGTGTCACAGGGCAGGGCCTTACTACAGTCCAAACAGCAGTGTCACAGGGCAGGGCCTTATTACAGTCCAAACAGCAGTGTCACAGGGCAGGGCCTTATTACAGTCCAAACAGCAGTGTCACAGGGCAGGGCCTTACTACAGTCCAAACAGCAGTGCCACAGGGCAGGGCCTTACTACAGTCCAAACAGCAGTGTCACAGGGCAGGGCCTTATTACAGTCCAAACAGCAGTGCCACAGGGCAGGGCCTTACTACAGTCCAAACAGCAGTGTCACAGAGCAGGGCCTTATTACAGTCCAAACAGCAGTGTCACAGGGCAGGGCCTTATTACAGTCCAAACAGCAGTGTCACAGGGCAGGGCCTTATTACAGTCCAAACAGCAGTGTCACAGAGCAGGGCCTTACTACAGTTCAAACAGCAGTGTCACAGGGCAGGGCCTTACTACAGTCCAAACAGCAGTGTCACAGAGCAGGGCCTTATTACAGTCCAAACAGCAGCGCCACGCCACAGGGCAGGGCCTTATTACAGTCCAAACAGCAGTGTCACAGGGCAGGGCCTTACTACAGTTCAAACAGCAGTGTCACAGGGCAGGGCCTTATTACAGTCCAAACAGCAGTGTCACAGGGCAGGGCCTTAATACAGTCCAAACAGCAGTGTCACAGGGCAGGGCCTTACTACAGTTCAAACAGCAGTGTCACAGGGCAGGGCCTTATTACAGTCCAAACAGCAGTGTCACAGGGCAGGGCCTTATTACAGTCCAAACAGCAGTGTCACAGGGCAGGGCCTTACTACAGTTCAAACAGCAGTGTCACAGGGCAGGGCCTTATTACAGTCCAAACAGCAGTGTCACAGGGCAGGGCCTTATTACAGTCCAAACAGCAGTGTCACAGGGCAGGGCCTTTCTACAGTCCAAACAGCAGTGTCACAGAGCAGGGCCTTACTACAGTTCAAACAGCAGTGTCACAGGGCAGGGCCTTATTACAGTCCAAACAGCAGTGTCACAGGGCAGGGCCTTAATACAGTCCAAACAGCAGTGTCACAGGGCAGGGCCTTACTACAGTTCAAACAGCAGTGTCACAGGGCAGGGCCTTATTACAGTCCAAACAGCAGCGCCACGCCACAGGGCAGGGCCTTACTACAGTCCAAACAGCAGTGTCACAGAGCAGGGCCTTACTACAGTTCAAACAGCAGTGTCACAGGGCAGGGCCTTATTACAGTCCAAACAGCAGTGTCACAGGGCAGGGCCTTACTACAGTCCAAACAGCAGTGTCACAGGGCAGGGCCTTATTACAGTCCAAACAGCAGTGTCACAGGGCAGGACCTTATTACAGTCCAAACAGCAGTGTCACAGAGCAGGGCCTTATTACAGTCCAAACAGCAGTGTCACAGGGCAGGGCCTTACTACAGTCCAAACAGCAGTGTCACAGGGCAGGGCCTTATTACAGTCCAAACAGCAGTGTCACAGGGCAGGGCCTTATTACAGTCCAAACAGCAGCGCCACAGGGCAGGGCCTTATTACAGTCCAAACAGCAGCGCCACGCCACAGGGCAGGGCCTTACTACAGTCCAAACAGCAGTGTCACAGAACAGGGCCTTACTACAGTCCAAACAGCAGTGTCACAGGGCAGGGCCTTATTACAGACCAAACAGCAGCGCCACAGGGCAGGGCCTTATTACAGTCCAAACAGCAGTGTCACAGAGCAGGGCCTTACTACAGTCCAAACAGCAGTGTCACAGGGCAGGGCCTTACTACAGTCCAAACAGCAGTGTCACAGGGCAGGGCCTTATTACAGTCCAAACAGCAGTGTCACAGGGCAGGGCCTTATTACAGTCCAAACAGCAGTGTCACAGGGCAGGGCCTTATTACAGTCCAAACAGCAGCGCCACGCCACAGGGCAGGGCCTTACTACAGTCCAAACAGCAGTGTCACAGGGCAGGGCCTTATTACAGTCCAAACAGCAGTGTCACAGGGCAGGGCCTTATTACAGTCCAAACAGCGGTGTCACAGGGCAGGGCCTTACTACAGTCCAAACAGCAGTGCCACAGGGCAGGGCCTTACTACAGTCCAAACAGCAGTGTCACAGGGCAGGGCCTTATTACAGTCCAAACAGCAGTGCCACAGGGCAGGGCCTTACTACAGTCCAAACAGCAGTGTCACAGAGCAGGGCCTTATTACAGTCCAAACAGCAGTGTCACAGGGCAGGGCCTTATTACAGTCCAAACAGCAGTGTCACAGGGCAGGGCCTTATTACAGTCCAAACAGCAGTGTCACAGAGCAGGGCCTTACTACAGTTCAAACAGCAGTGTCACAGGGCAGGGCCTTACTACAGTCCAAACAGCAGTGTCACAGAGCAGGGCCTTATTACAGTCCAAACAGCAGCGCCACGCCACAGGGCAGGGCCTTATTACAGTCCAAACAGCAGTGTCACAGGGCAGGGCCTTACTACAGTTCAAACAGCAGTGTCACAGGGCAGGGCCTTATTACAGTCCAAACAGCAGTGTCACAGGGCAGGGCCTTAATACAGTCCAAACAGCAGTGTCACAGGGCAGGGCCTTACTACAGTTCAAACAGCAGTGTCACAGGGCAGGGCCTTATTACAGTCCAAACAGCAGTGTCACAGGGCAGGGCCTTATTACAGTCCAAACAGCAGTGTCACAGGGCAGGGCCTTACTACAGTTCAAACAGCAGTGTCACAGGGCAGGGCCTTATTACAGTCCAAACAGCAGTGTCACAGGGCAGGGCCTTATTACAGTCCAAACAGCAGTGTCACAGGGCAGGGCCTTACTACAGTTCAAACAGCAGTGCCACAGGGCAGGGCCTTATTAAAGTCCAAACAGCAGCGCCACGCCACAGGGCAGGGCCTTACTACAGTCCAAACAGCAGTGTCACAGAGCAGGGCCTTACTACAGTTCAAACAGCAGTGTCACAGGGCAGGGCCTTATTACAGTCCAAACAGCAGTGTCACAGGGCAGGGCCTTAATACAGTCCAAACAGCAGTGTCACAGGGCAGGGCCTTACTACAGTTCAAACAGCAGTGTCACAGGGCAGGGCCTTATTACAGTCCAAACAGCAGCGCCACGCCACAGGGCAGGGCCTTACTACAGTCCAAACAGCAGTGTCACAGAGCAGGGCCTTACTACAGTTCAAACAGCAGTGTCACAGGGCAGGGCCTTACTACAGTCCAAACAGCAGTGTCACAGGGCAGGGCCTTATTACAGTCCAAACAGCAGTGTCACAGGGCAGGACCTTATTACAGTCCAAACAGCAGTGTCACAGAGCAGGGCCTTATTACAGTCCAAACAGCAGTGTCACAGGGCAGGGCCTTACTACAGTCCAAACAGCAGTGTCACAGGGCAGGGCCTTATTACAGTCCAAACAGCAGTGTCACAGGGCAGGGCCTTATTACAGTCCAAACAGCAGCGCCACAGGGCAGGGCCTTATTACAGTCCAAACAGCAGCGCCACGCCACAGGGCAGGGCCTTACTACAGTCCAAACAGCAGTGTCACAGGGCAGGGCCTTATTACAGTCCAAACAGCAGTGTCACAGGGCAGGGCCTTACTACAGTCCAAACAGCAGTGTCACAGGGCAGGGCCTTACTACAGTCCAAACAGCAGTGTCACAGAGCAGGGCCTTACTACAGTCCAAACAGCAGTGTCACAGGGCAGGGCCTTATTACAGACCAAACAGCAGCGCCACAGGGCAGGGCCTTATTACAGTCCAAACAGCAGTGTCACAGAGCAGGGCCTTACTACAGTCCAAACAGCAGTGTCACAGGGCAGGGCCTTACTACAGTCCAAACAGCAGTGTCACAGGGCAGGGCCTTATTACAGTCCAAACAGCAGTGTCACAGGGCAGGGCCTTATTACAGTCCAAACAGCAGTGTCACAGGGCAGGGCCTTATTACTGTCCAAACAGCAGCGCCACGCCACAGGGCAGGGCCTTACTACAGTCCAAACAGCAGTGTCACAGGGCAGGGCCTTATTACAGTCCAAACAGCAGTGTCACAGGGCAGGGCCTTATTACAGTCCAAACAGCAGTGTCACAGGGCAGGGCCTTACTACAGTCCAAACAGCAGTGCCACAGGGCAGGGCCTTACTACAGTCCAAACAGCAGTGTCACAGGGGCAGGGCCTTATTACAGTCCAAACAGCAGTGCCACAGGGCAGGGCCTTACTACAGTCCAAACAGCAGTGTCACAGAATAGGGCCTTATTACAGTCCAAACAGCAGTGTCACAGGGCAGGGCCTTATTACAGTCCAAACAGCAGTGTCACAGGGCAGGGCCTTATTACAGTCCAAACAGCAGTGTCACAGAGCAGGGCCTTACTACAGTTCAAACAGCAGTGTCACAGGGCAGGGCCTTACTACAGTCCAAACAGCAGTGTCACAGGGCAGGGCCTTACTACAGTCCAAACAGCAGTGTCACAGGGCGGGGCCTTATTACAGTCCAAACAGCAGTGTCACAGGGCAGGGCCTTATTACAGTCCAAACAGCAGCGCCACGCCACAGGGCAGGGCCTTATTACAGTCCAAACAGCAGTGTCACAGGGCAGGGCCTTATTACAGTCCAAACAGCAGTGTCACAGGGCAGGGCCTTACTACAGTCCAAACAGCAGTGTCACAGGGCAGGGCCTTATTACAGTCCAAACAGCAGTGTCACAGGGCAGGGCCTTACTACAGTCCAAACAGCAGTGTCACAGAGCAGGGCCTTATTACAGTCCAAACAGCAGTGTCACAGGGCAGGGCCTTACTACAGTCCAAACAGCAGTGTCGCAGGGCAGGGCCACTACAGTCCAAACAGCAGCGCCACGCCACAGGGGCGGGCCTTACTACAGTCCAAACAGCAGTGTACAGGCAGGGTCACAGTCAAGCCAGGGCAGGGCCTTACTACAGTCCAAACAGCAGTGTCACAGGGCAGGGCCCTACTACAGTCCAAACAGCAGTGTCACGGGGCAGGGCCTTACTACAGTTCAAACAGCAGTGTCACAGGGCAGGGGCCTTACTACAGTCCAAACAGAGGTACAGGGCAGGGCCTACAGTCCAAACAGCAGTGTCACAGGGCAGGGCCTTACTACAGTCCAAACAGCAGTGTCACAGGGCAGGGCCTTATACAGTCCAAACAGCAGCGTCACAGGGCAGGGCCTTACTACAGTCCAAACAGCAGTGTCACAGGGCAGGACCTTACTACAGTCCAAACAGCAGTGTCACAGGGCAGGGCCTTACTACAGTCCAAACAGCAGTGTCACAGGGCAGGGCCTTACTACAGTCCAAACAGCAGTGTCACAGGGCAGGGCCTTACTACAGTCCAAACAGCAGTGTCACAGGGCAGGGCCTTATTACAGTCCAAACAGCAGTGTCACAGGGCAGGGCCTTATTACAGTCCAAACAGCAGTGTCACAGAGCAGGGCCTTACTACAGTCCAAACAGCAGTGTCACAGGGCAGGGCCTTACTACAGTCCAAACAGCAGTGTCACAGGGCAGGGCCTTCTACAGTCCAAACAGCAGTGTCACAGGGCAGGGCCTTATTACAGTCCAAACAGCAGTGTCACAGGGCAGGGCCTTATTACTGTCCAAACAGCAGCGCCACGCCACAGGGCAGGGCCTTACTACAGTCCAAACAGCAGTGTCACAGGGCAGGGCCTTATTACAGTCCAAACAGCAGTGTCACAGGGCGGGGCCTTATTACAGTCCAAACAGCAGTGTCACAGGGCAGGGCCTTACTACAGTCCAAACAGCAGTGCCACAGGGGCAGGGCCTTACTACAGTCCAAACAGCAGTGTCACAGGGCAGGGCCTTATTACAGTCCAAACAGCAGTGCCACAGGGCAGGGCCTTACTACAGTCCAAACAGCAGTGTCACAGAATAGGGCCTTATTACAGTCCAAACAGCAGTGTCACAGGGCAGGGCCTTATTACAGTCCAAACAGCAGTGTCACAGGGCAGGGCCTTATTACAGTCCAAACAGCAGTGTCACAGAGCAGGGCCTTACTACAGTTCAAACAGCAGTGTCACAGGGCAGGGCCTTACTACAGTCCAAACAGCAGTGTCACAGGGCAGGGCCTTACTACAGTCCAAACAGCAGTGTCACAGGGCAGGGCCTTATTACAGTCCAAACAGCAGTGTCACAGGGCAGGGCCTTATTACAGTCCAAACAGCAGCGCCACGCCACAGGGCAGGGCCTTATTACAGTCCAAACAGCAGTGTCACAGGGCAGGGCCTTATTACAGTCCAAACAGCAGTGTCACAGGGCAGGGCCTTACTACAGTCCAAACAGCAGTGTCACAGGGCAGGGCCTTATTACAGTCCAAACAGCAGTGTCACAGGGCAGGGCCTTACTACAGTCCAAACAGCAGTGTCACAGAGCAGGGCCTTATTACAGTCCAAACAGCAGTGTCACAGGGCAGGGCCTTACTACAGTCCAAACAGCAGTGTCACAGGGCAGGGCCTTACTACAGTCCAAACAGCAGCGCCACGCCACAGGGCAGGGCCTTACTACAGTCCAAACAGCAGTGTCACAGGGCAGGGCCTTACTACAGTCCAAACAGCAGTGTCACAGGGCAGGGCCTTATTACAGTCCAAACAGCAGTGTCACAGGGCAGGGCCTTACTACAGTCCAAACAGCAGTGTCACAGGGCAGGGCCTTACTACAGTTCAAACAGCAGTGTCACAGGGCAGGGCCTTACTACAGTCCAAACAGCAGTGTCACAGGGCAGGGCCTTATTACAGTCCAAACAGCAGCGCCACAGGGCAGGGCCTTAATACAGTCCAAACAGCAGTGTCACAGGGCAGGGCCTTTCTACAGTCCAAACAGCAGTGTCACAGGGCAGGGCCTTACTACAGTCCAAACAGCAGTGCCACAGGGCAGGACCTTATTACAGTCCAAACAGCAGTGTCACAGGGCAGGGCCTTACTACAGTCCAAACAGCAGTGCCACAGGGCAGGGCCTTACTACAGTCCAAACAGCA
Source organism: Coregonus clupeaformis (assembly GCF_020615455.1). Lineage (NCBI taxonomy): Eukaryota > Metazoa > Chordata > Actinopteri > Salmoniformes > Salmonidae > Coregonus > Coregonus clupeaformis. The sequence continues at coordinate 55,489,069 of NC_059215.1, forward strand.
GTGTCACAGGGCAGGGCCTTATTACAGTCCAAACAGCAGCGCCACGCCACAGGGCAGGGCCTTATTACAGTCCAAACAGCAGTGCCACGCCACAGGGCAGGGCCTTATTACAGTCCAAACAGCAGTGTCACAGGGCAGGGCCTTACTACAGTCCAAACAGCAGTGTCACAGGGCAGGGCCTTACTACAGTCCAAACAGCAGTGTCACAGGGCAGGGCCTTACTACAGTCCAAACAGCAGTGTCACAGGGCAGGGCCTTACTACAGTCCAAACAGCAGTGCCACAGGGCAGGGCCTTACTACAGTCCAAACAGCAGTGTCACAGGGCAGGGCCTTATTACAGTCCAAACAGCAGTGTCACAGGGCAGGGCCTTATTACAGTCCAAACAGCAGCGCCACGCCACAGGGCAGGGCCTTACTACAGTCCAAACAGCAGTGTCACAGAGCAGGGCCTTACTACAGTTCAAACAGCAGTGTCACAGGGCAGGGCCTTACTACAGTCCAAACAGCAGTGTCACAGAGCAGGGCCTTATTACAGTCCAAACAGCAGTGTCACAGGGCAGGGCCTTACTACAGTCCAAACAGCAGTGTCACAGGGCAGGGCCTTACTACAGTCCAAACAGCAGCGCCACGCCACAGGGCAGGGCCTTACTACAGTCCAAACAGCAGTGTCACAGGGCAGGGCCTTACTACAGTCCAAACAGCAGTGTCACAGGGCAGGGCCTTACTACAGTCCAAACAGCAGCGCCACGCCACAGGGCAGGGCCTTACTACAGTCCAAACAGCAGCGCCACGCCACAGGGCAGGGCCTTACTACAGTCCAAACAGCAGTGCCACAGGGCAGGGCCTTACTACAGTCCAAACAGCAGTGTCACAGGGCAGGGCCTTACTACAGTCCAAACAGCAGTGTCACAGGGCAGGGCCTTACTACAGTCCAAACAGCAGTGTCACAGGGCAGGGCCTTATTACAGTCCAAACAGCAGTGTCACAGGGCAGGGCCTTATTACAGTCCAAACAGCAGCGCCATGCCACAGGGCAGGGCCTTACTACAGTCCAAACAGCAGTGTCACAGAGCAGGGCCTTACTACAGTCCAAACAGCAGTGTCACAGAGCAGGGCCTTACTACAGTCCAAACAGCAGTGTCACAGGGCAGGGCCTTACTACAGTTCAAACAGCAGTGTCACAGGGCAGGGCCTTATTACAGTCCAAACAGCAGCGCCACAGGGCAGGGCCTTACTACAGTCCAAACAGCAGTGTCACAGGGCAGGGCCTTACTACAGTCCAAACAGCAGTGTCACAGGGCAGGGCCTTATTACAGTCCAAACAGCAGTGTCACAGGCTGTCTGTCATTGTATGAGAGCGTTCCGGCGTCTACTCCTGCCTGAGCTAAGTTCCTAAGCTAGAGAAACGTTTTATTTTTTATTTTTTTATTTCACCTTTATTTAACCAGGTAAGCCAGTTGAGAACAAGTTCTCATTTACAACTGCGACCTGGCCAAGATAAAGCAAAGCAGTGCGATAAAAACAACAACAACACAGAGTTACATATAGGATAAACAAAAACGTATACAGTGTGTGCAAATGTAGTAAGTTATGGAGGTAAGGCAATAAGTAGGCCATAGTGCAAAATAATTACAATTTAGTATTAACACTGGAGTGATAGATGTGCAGAAGATGATGTGCAAATAGAGATGCTGGGGTGCAAATGAGCAAAATAAATAACAATATGGGGATGAGGTAGTTGGGTGGGCTAATTTCAGATGGGCTGTGTACAGGTGCAGTGATCGGTAAGCTGCTCTGACAACAGGATGGATCTGACAACACAGACAGGTCCTGGTTTACATACTGTAACACACTATGAATCTGTCATGGATAGCAGCCTTGTCCGAGCCAGAAAGGCCCATAGGGCAGGAGACCATCTTCTGTTTCTGCAGCATAGAACGCTAGTGCTGTATGACACACAACACAGTATATTACGCTATGGAAAATAGGTTAGCACTGTGCTTTAACCAAGGACTAGAGCTTTTTCCAGCAAGATAGTACAGTAGGTCAAATGGAAACTAGTTCTCAGTCTTTATCTCTTAGATAAAGCCTCACTTTTAATCAGACAAATGGCCTCTGACCATATTACCATATCACCATCAGTAGATATGGTGCTTCGTCATCCCCTCATCCAATCCATGCTCAAGTCAGCCAAGTAATTTCATGCTTTATTGCTTCATTCATATATTCATATTCCACTCTTTCTCTCTCTCTCTCCCTCTCTCTCTCTCTCTCTCTCTCTCTCTCTCTCTCTCTCTCTCTCTCTCTCTCTCTCCATCTTTCTCTCTCCATTTTACTCTCTCTCTCTCTCTCTCTCTCTCTCTCTCTCTCTCTCTCTCTCTCTCGCACTCTCTCTCTTTCTCTTCACACAGCATTATTTACAGTGCGGAAAGCCTCAAATTGGCTGCCACTACTTATCATAAAATGCATTGGTCAAGGGCCAGGATTATGGTCCTGCTCTCTGACAGCCCTGTTGCACTCTGGGTAAAGGAAGAGAAGAGAGAGGGGGGCGAGGAGAAAGGGGTTTAGAGGGGAGCAAAGAGAGAGAGAGGGAGAGAAGGGGTGATGTGTGTGTTCGTGTGTGTGTGTGTGTATAACCTTGCTGTGAGTTGCTGCAGGACAGGAGGGATTTCACTGGCTGGTGTTACGCTGCATTGGTCAACGACACTCAGTGCTGCAGCATGACCAAGTAGGTCCGGCCACTCCTCCTTCCTCTCTCTCTCCCTCACTCCGTCCCTCCCTCCTTCCCTCTCTCCTCTCTCTATGCTCATCTGGAGTTGCAGCTGTACTGTAATGCGTGATCTTGTGCCACAGCTCTCCTCTCAGTATGCTTTAAGATACGTGAAGATCACAATAACTTCTCTCTATCACAGGTTGTTTCTATCTTAGCTGTTGATAAGATATGCAGTTCTGTGTTGCTCTGCTCTCTCTTTCTCTTTTTCCTTTCATGCCCTTGTCTCTGTATCTCTTTTAGCAGCCCTGTTTCTATCCCATAACCTCTGCCAACCACCCATCCCCCTCTTTCTCTCTTCCTTCATTGTCTTTCAGCCCCCTCTATCTTTCCATCCAGAAACACATCAGCTCCTGTAGAGGTTAAGAAAGACTCCATCGCCGTGTGTGTGCGTGTGTGTGTGTGCGTGTGTGTGTGTGTGTGTGTGCCTGTGCGTGTGTGTGTTTGTGTTTGTGTGTGTGTGCCTGTGCGTGAGTGTGTGTTTGTGTTTTTGTGTGTGTGTGTGTGTGTGTGTGCCTGTGTGTGTGTTTTTTTTTTATTTTATTTTTTTATTTTTTTATTTTTTAGTGGGTAGATCAGCTTAATATTGCAGATAGATTGTAACTTCCATCAATGTAATTGTCTGCATCACTTCCAATCCCCCATGTTTTTTATATACACTGCTCAAAAAAATTAAGGGAACACTAAAATAACACATCCTAGATCTGAATTAATGAAATAATCTTATTAAATACTTTTTTCTTTACATAGTTGAATGTGCTGACAACAAAATCACACAAAAATTATCAATGGAAATCAAATTTATCAACCCATGGAGGTCTAGATTTGGAGTCACCCTCAAAATTAAAGTGGAAAACCACACTACAGGCTGATCCAACTTTTGATGTAATGTCCTTAAAACAAGTCAAAATGAAGCTCAGTAGTGTGTGTGGCCTCCACGTGCCTGTATGACCTCCCTACAACGCCTGGGCATGCTCCTGATGAGGTGGCGGATGGTCTCCTGAGGGATCTCCTCCCAGACCTGGACTAAAGCATCTGCCAACTCCTGGACTGTCTGTGGTGCAACGTGGCGTTGGTGGATGGAGCGAGACATGATGTCCCAGATGTGCTCAATTGGATTCAGGTCTGGGAACGGGCGGGCCAGTCCATA
>NC_059215.1:55497988-55688903 GCF_020615455.1 Coregonus clupeaformis
TTTCTTGAGCAGGGGGACCTTGCGGGCGCTGCAGGATTTCAGTCCTTCACGGAGTGTTACCAATTGTTTTCTTGGTGACTATGGTCCCAGCTGCCTTGAGATCATTGACAAGATCCTCCCGTGTAGTTCTGGGCTGATTCCTCACCGTTCTCATGATCATTGCAACTCCACGAGGTGAGATCTTGCATGGAGCCCCAGGCCAAAGGAGATTGACAGTCTTTTGTGTTTCTTCCATTTGCAAATAATCGCACCAACTGTTGTTACCTTCTCACCAAGCTGCTTGGCGATGGTCTTGTAGCCCATTCCAGCCTTGTGTAGGTCTACAATCTTGTCCCTGACATCCTTGGAGAGCTCTTTGGTCTTGGCCATGGTGGAGAGTTTGGAATCTGATTGATTGATTGCTTCTGTGGACAGGTGTCTTTTATACAGGTAACAAACTGAGATTAGGAGCACTCCCTTTAAGAGTGTGCTCCTAATCTCAGCTCATTACCTGTATAAAAGACACCTGGGAGCCAGAAATCTTTCTGATTGAGAGGGGGTCAAATACTTATTTCCCTCATTAAAATGCAGATCAATTTATAACATTTCTTGCATTCGATTTTCTGGATTTTTTTGTTGGTATTCTGTCTCTCACCGTTCAAATAAACCTACCATTAAAATTATAGACTGATCATTTCTTTGTCAGTGGGCAAACGTACAAAATCAGCAGGGGATCAAATACTTTTTTCCCTCACTGTACATGCTAATACAGTACATTTATGGATGACCTACGTAGTAACAGGGTTCCCCACATGAAAAATATTAAAGTCTGCAAAAACATCACAGTTAATACTGTAGTATTTATTTTAGTATACTGTAGTATATTGTAGTATTTACTGTTAACTACAGTATAAATACTGTAATAAAAGAAAACTATAGTATATACTGTAGTATCTTTGCATAAATTACCGTATTATTTACTATAGTGTTTTATAATCTTTGACATAGAATTGGAGGCTTTCTCCTTCCGGAAATCTACTGGAGAAATACTAAAATAGCAAATGTTCCATAACCTGTAGGTAGGTAGATAGGTAGGTAGGACTGGGTTCTGAACAGAGAGAGAGTGGGCAGGGTATAGGCAAATTAAATACTGTAGTATTTACTAGTTAAAAAAGTGTAGTGTTTTTGGCGGACTGTAGTGTTTTGAGGACATTGCTGTAGTATTTACTAGTGTTTTTTTTTGGGGCGGATAATACTGTAGTATTTGCTGTACTATTCTACAGTATACAACAACATTATATAGTAAGCACTACACATGATTGAGGGATACTACAGTGTGTAGCATAGTATTATACAGTATACTACAGTTTACTATAGAATTCTATAGTAAGTATTGTAGTATCCTATAGTAAACTGTAGTATTTATTTCATGTGGGTCAGGGCAAGTCAATGCAGTGGAAATCAACCTAATTCATCCATGATCTACTACATTTAGTCTTATCAGTCAATTGGGAAATGAACTGACCACTATGGGCTGAGGGAGATATGAATAGCTCTTCACAAATAAAAATGAATAACAATCACATTGGTTTTCAAGTATGTTGTTCTGGTCCTCTATGGCTCCTGTCTCTGTGTGTGATCTGACCTTAGCTAAAGGCTGTAGTCTGCTCCTCTCACATTCCCACCACAATAGCACAGCATCAGCACCACAGACTCCATTCAGGTCCAGATCTCCTCTGTCATTGCTGTCCCACTGACCCTGAAATGACAAATATGCCAGAGAGAGGCTGAGACTCACTAAGGACTTAGAAAGGGGAGCTACATTCTTGCAGAACTTAGCTCCAAGTTTAAATACTTTAGAAATACATTCCTTCCTTTCTCGCTTGAAGTGACCACTGATCTGACATGACACTGAATTGGTGATAGCTGTGTTATGGAAACCCCTTGATTTCACCTATCATTTCAGATAAGGGATTATTTTTAGGAAGGGAAGAAGGAAGAAAGTAAGGACTCATTTTGAGTAGTACCGTATTGGAACAGGACCTTTGAACAGAGACGGCAGAGTAGTACCTTTGCCACGGAGACACAAGAGTAGCACATTGCATCACGGAAAAGATTCCCTGCCAACAAGCAGGTCGATCTGGGGACAACAGTGTGTGTTGTTGGACCTGAAATGATGCTCTTGAGTTCTCTGACTTCTTTGAAGGAATCGTCTGTACTAGTAATGCTTTGTGCCATCATCAGAACGAAAGGCTTCTAGAATGTCTGTCCTGTTTTAGTAGTCTGGTCCCAGATCTGTTTGTGCTGTCTTGCCAACTCCTATGTCATTCCTATCGTCATTGTCACATGTGGAGTTGTGGAGGAGAATAAGACAGGTTAGCTGTCGGATGACATCTATCGGTATGGAAAGATCACAGTTGATCTCAGTTTAATAGTTTAATCTAACGTAATTTGGTGTTGTTGGTGTGACAGATTGGCTGTTAGGGACAGAGGGCACTGTGGAGGGTGTGGCTGTTTCTCTCTCTCTCTCTCTCTCTCTCTCTCTTTCTGCTTCAGTCTCTGCCCATCTCCTCTGTCTCACCACCTGGAACTTTCCATTCCCTCACTGTCACAACTCTTACTCTGTCTGTCTGTCTCTCCATCCCTCCCTGGATCAAAAACAAATAGGAATTAAAGAACAGGAGCACATTTTCAATCTGGTCACAGTTGCATTTGAAAAGGTTCTACTAAATACCGAACACTGTTTACCGGACAGTGTTACTATAGAAACACTGAGCAGGTGTCATCAAACAAAGCTGAAAGAATAACATAGACATTGACAAAGACAGAGACCAGAATACATTATTCAGTGTTATAACTCCTAACCTCAAGATTGTGTGTCTGGCTGCCTTTCTTCTCCCCTCATGTCTTTTTTTATATTTCTTGTGGCTTTGTCCCACCTACACCCGAACACTAATACCATTTCCACACTACTGGGCCAAATGGAGCCGAGCCAAACTGAGCTGTACTGGACTGGCCTGCCTACGCATTCCACCATAGTTGCTGGAACCATACTTGAAATGACAATGTGAAAATGAAATATCAGAGCCAGCACAGTACAGTTTCGTGTCGCCACAATAATGAAAAATGTTTATGAGGGCAGTATGGCCGCCTCTCTGCCTCACAGAGTGATCTGTAGCCTGCAGTCCTTAAGTCACACAGCGTCCAGCCCTCAGCCCAGTCCAGCTCACAGCCCAGTCCAGCTCACAGCCCAGTCCAGCTCTCAGCCTAGTCATACAGTATCAGAACTACTGAGGGGGAGGAGCTTAACATACCTGATTTGGCTGCTTTTCTTCATCCTAAGTGTGTTTTCATACAGTGCATTTGGAAAGTATTCAGACCCCTTGACTTTTTCCACATTTTGTTACGTTACAGCCTTATTATAACATGGATTGAATCGTTTTTTCAACTCATCAATCTACACACAATACCCCATAATGACAAAGCAAAAACTGATTTTTGGAAATTTTAGCAAATATATAAAAAATTCTATAGTAAGCACTACACATGATTGAGGGATATAAAAACAGAAATACCTTATTTACATAAGTGTTCAGACCCTTTGCTATGAGACTCGAAATTGAGCTCAGGTGCATCCAGTTTCCATTGATCATCCTTGAGGTGTTTCTACAACTTGATTGGAGTCCACCTGTGGTACAGTCAATTGATTGGACATGATTTGGAAAGGCACACACCGGTCTATATAAGGTCCCACAATTGACAGTGCATGTCAGAGCCATGAGGTCGAAGGAATTTGTCCATAGAGCTCCGAGACAGGATTGTGTCGAGGCACAGGCCTGGGGAAGGGTACCAAAACATTATTGCAGCATTGAAGGTCCCCAAGAACACAGTGGCTTCCATCATTTTTAAATGGAAGAAGTTTGGAACCACCAAGACTCTTCCTAGAACTGCCCGCCCGGCCAAACTCAGGGAGGTAACCAAGAACCTGATGGTCACTCTGACAGAGCTCCAGAGTTCCTCTGTGGAGATGGGAGAACCTTCCAGAAGGACAACCATCTCTGCAGCACTCCACCAATCAGGCCTTTATGGTAGAGTGGACAAACGGAAGCCACTCCTCAGTAAAAGGCAAATGACAGCCCGCTTGGAGTTTGCCAAAAGGCACCTAAAGGACTCTCAGACCATGAGAAACAAAATTCTCTGGTCTGCTGAAACCAAGATCGAACTCTTTGGCCTGAATGCCAAGCGTCATGTCTGGAGGAAACCTGGCACCATCACTACGGTGAAGCATGGTGGTGGCAGCATCATGCTGTGGGGATGTTTTTCAGCGGCAGGGACTGGGAGACTATTCAGGATCGAGGGAAATATGAACAGAGCAAAGTACAGAGAGATCCTTGATGAAAACCTGCTCCAGAGCGCCCAGGACCTCAGACTGTCCAAAAGGACAACGACCCTAAGCACACAGCCAAGACAACACAGGAGTGGCTTTGGGACAAGTCTCTGAATGTCCTTGAGTGGTCCAGCCAGAGCCCGGACTTGAACCAGATCGAACATCTCTGGAGAGACCTGAAGATAGCTGTGCAGCGACGCTCCCCATCCAACCTGACAGAACTTGAGAGGATCTGCAGAGATGAATGGGAGAAACTCCCCAAATACAGGTGTACCGAGCTCGCTGCATCATACCCAAGAAGACTCTGTGCTGAGGCTGTAATCGCTGCCAAAGGTGCTTCAACAAAGTACTGAGTAAAGGGTCTGAATACTTATATAAATGTCATATTTCCGTTTATTGGGGGGATATACATTTGGAAAAATATCTTAAAACCTGTGTTTGCTTCATCATTATGGGGTATTGTGTGTAGATTGATGAGGAAAAAATACTATTTAATCAATTTTAGAATAAGGCTGTAACATATCAAAATGTGGAAAAAGTCAAGGGGTCTGCATACTTTCCGAGTGCAATGTATCTATTTTGTGTCTTTGACCCACCACTGGAACCATAAGGTTATGTTGTCATGAGGGAAGGACTGGACATTCTGAAGGGGTCTGATGGGTGTTTATTTCTCTTTCTTGTGACTTGCTCTACACTGATCCCAGGGCTCTAAATGGATTAGAGAGCTGAACCCAGAGCTCTAAATGGAGTAGAGACCTGATCCCAGGGCTCTAAATGGAGTAGGGAGCTGATCCCAGAGCTCTAAATGGAGTAGAAAGCTGATCCCAGGGCTCTAAATGGAGTAGAGAGCTGATACCAGAGCTCTAAATGGAGTAGAGAGCTGATCCCAGAGCTCTAAATGGAGTAGAGAGTTGATACCAGAGCTCTAAATGGAGTAGAGAGCTGAACCCAGGGCTCTAAATGGAGTAGAGAGCTGATACCAGAGCTCTAAATGGAGTAGAGAGCTGATCCCAGAGCTCTAAATGGAGTAGAGAGCTGATCCCAGAGATCTAAATGGAGTAGAGAGCTGATCCCAGAGCTCTAAATGGAGTAGAGAGCTCTGGATAAGAGCGTCTGCTAAATGACAAAAAAAATATGCATTGATCAGTTTGGTGAAGTATGAAATAGGACAGTTCTGATAGCACCTGTGCGTGTCATGGGTGTTGTTCAGTTTGTGGCGGTTGTGGGTTGCCCGTCCAGTTATCTGCAGTCTGGTTGGGGGGAGCCAGTTTGCAAACTGGGTGTTCTGCAGGTATTTAGCAAATGTCAGGCAGATCTGCTCTCCAAGGATGATTCAGAGGGTTTCGAGGGCTTCATGGTAGCTGGTGTACGACCCGCCCAGAATTATTCTGCAGGCTCTCTTCTGGACACGCTGCAGCTGAGCAGAGGCTCTGAGAGACTTCCAGAGGGAAGGAGAGCCTAAACAAGCCTGCCATGATCTAAATGTGAAAGCAGATACATGTGAAATAATGACTTTTTCCAACCAAGACTCTTTCTCGTGACACTGGAACCTCAGCCATCTCCCTGGCCATTAGTGTGTGTGTGTGTGTTTGTGTTTGTCTGTGTGTGTGTTGTTTGTCTGAGTCAGAGATGGGACAGAGGCCAGGCGGAGAGAGAAGAGGAGAGATGGCATCCTGCAGCATAATGTATAATGCTGAGTGTTCATTAGAACAGAGTTGGGTTTCTAAACTCATTAATCATTTAGGATGGCCAGGGACAAGAGGGCTGGAGGGTTAGAGTACACAGGGGATACACACCACTCCTGCCTCCCCCTGTAACCACAAAACCTGACCACACAAAGCAGCCAAAGAGGAGAGGGCTGGGAGGACACAGGCTCCCTGCCTATCCCTGTAACACCAACGTCTGACCATACATAGGGGGTACCCTACCCCTATAACCCCGACACGGCCAGGGAGAGGAGAGAGGAGGGCTGGATGGGGCCCCTTTCCTCCCCTATAACCTACAGTGAGGGAAAAAAGGTATTTGATCCCCTGCTGATTTTGTAAGTTTGCCCACTGACAAAGAAATGATCAGTCTATAATTTTAATGGTAGGTTTATTTGAACAGTGAGAGACAGAATAACAACAACAAAAATCCAGAAAAACGCATGTCAAAAATGTTATAAATTGATTTGCATTTTAATGAGGGAAATAAGTATTTGACCCCTCTGCAAAACATGACTTAGTACTTGTTGGCAAAACCCTTGTTGGCAATCATAGAGGTCAGACGTTTCTTGTAGTTGGCCACCAGGTTTGCACACATCTCAGGAGGGATTTTGTCCCACTCCGCTTTGCAGATCTTCTTCAAGTCATTAAGGTTTCGAGGCTGACGTTTGGCAACTCAAACCTTCAGCACCCTCCACAGATTTTCTATGGGATTAAAGTCTGGAGACTGGCTAGGCCACTCCAGGACCGTGATGTGCTTCTTCTTGAGCCACTCCTTTGTTGCCTTGGCCGTGTGTTTTGGGTCATTGTCATGCTGGAATACCCATCCACTACCCATTTTCAATGCCCTGGCTGAGGGAAGGAGGTTCTCACCAAAGATTTTTTTTGGTACATGGACCCGTCCATCGTCCCTTTGATGCGGTGAAGTTGTCCTGTCCCCTTAGCAGAAAAACACCCCCAAAGCATAATGTTTCCACCTCCATGTTTGACGGTGGGGATGGTGTTCTTGGGGTCATAGGCAGCATTCCTCCTCCTCCAAACATGGCGAGTTGAGTTGACGCCAAAGAGCTCCATTTTGGTCTCATCTGACCACAACACTTTCACCCAGTTCTCCTCTGAATCATTCAGATGTTCATTGGCAAACTTCAGACGGGCATGTATATGTGCTTTCTTGAGCAGGGGGACCTTGCGGGCGCTGCAGGATTTCAGTCCTTCACGGCGTAGTGTCTTACCAATTGTTTTCTTGGTGACTATGGTCCCAGCTGCCTTGAGATCATTGACAAGATCCTCCCGTGTAGTTCTGGGCTGATTCCTCACGGTTCTCATGATCATTGCAACTCCATGCATGGAGCCCCAGGCCGAGGGAGATTGACAGTCTTTTGTGTTTCTTCCATTTGCGAATAATCGCACCAACTGTTGTCACCTTCTCACCAAGCTGCTTGGCGATGGTCTTGTAGCCCATTCCAGCCTTGTGTAGGTCTACAATCTTGTCCCTGACATCCTTGGAGAGCTCTTTGGTCTTGGCCATGGTGGAGAGTTTGGAATCTGATTGATTGATTGCTTCTGTGGACAGGTGTCTTTTATACAGGTAACAAGCTGAGATTAGGAGCACTCCCTTTAGGAGTGTGCTCCAAATCTCAGCTCGTTACCTGTATAAAAGACTTCTGGGAGCCAGAAATCTTTCTGATTGAGAGGGGGTCAAATACTTATTTCCCTCATTAAAATGCAAATAAATTTATAACATTTTTGACATGCGTTTTTCTGGATTTTTTTGTTGTTATTCTGTCTCTCACTGTTCGAATAAACCTACCATTAAAATTATAGACTGATCATTTCTTTGTCAGTGGGCAAACGTACAAAATCAGCAGGGGATCAAATACTTTTTTCCCTCACTGTACCTAAATGAACACCTAGCCACACACTGGGGGTACACCCGGCCCCAGCACACCCACCTGTTAACTGGCACTGACCTACTGTGATGGAGTGTGTGTGTGTGTGTGTGTGTGTGTGTGTGTGTGTGCGCCCCACACCCCTCCACACACCAGTCATCACACCACTCACCCATCACCCCACACCCCTCATCACACCACTCACCCATCACCTCACACCCCTCCACATACCACTCATCACACCACTCACCCATCACCCCACACCCCTCATCACACCACTCACCCATCACCTCACACCCCTCCACATACCACTCATCACACCACTCAACCATCACCCCACACCCCTCCACACACCACTCATCACACCACACCACTCCACACACACACACACACACACACACTCCACTCACCCATCACCCCACACCCCTCCACACACCACTCATCACACCACACCACTCCACACACACACACACACACACACACACTCCACTCACCCATCACCTCACACCCCTCCACACACCACTCATCACACCACTCACCCGTGCTCTTTGATGCAGCAACTTTTTATGAGCTTCTGAAAGCCAGTGAGACTGACTGAATAAGAAATATGGTTTTGACACACATCTGTTAGACATACATGTACTTTACGCCAGGCAGGGAGGCAGACAGGCAGACAGGCAGACAGACAGACAGACAGACAGACAGACAGACAGGCAGGCAGGCAGGCAGGCAGGCAGGCAGGCAGGCAGGCAGACAGGCAGACAGGCAGACAGGCAGACAGACAGGCAGACAGACGGGCAGACGGACAGACAGACAGACAGACAGACAGACAGACAGACAGACAGACAGACAGACAGACAGACAGACAGACAGACAGACAGACAGGCAGGCAGGCAGGCAGGCAGGCAGGCAGGCGGGCAGACAGACAGTAGACAGGCAGACAGGCAGGCAGGCAGGCAAACAGGCAGTCAGACAGGCAGAGAGACAGACAGACAGACAGGCAGGCAGAGAGGCAGACAGCTGGCAGACAGGCAGGCAGAGAGGCAGCATGCAGAGCAGCTGGAAGATCCTCCAATGTAGAACGTCTATTTGCCTGGGAAACCAGTGGAATTGAGAGCACTCAACAACAGCTTTATCGTTTGATACATCGGAAGAGACAATAGCTTTTTTTATTTGGCCGTCTGAATCAAATACGATGCAGTTTATATGTAGAAGGTAGGTAGGCTACCTCTTTAGGGAGATACAGTAACAAAACAATCATCCAATGATCAGGTTCCATACAGTCTGCGTCCGGATTGGCACCATATTCCCTATGTGCACTACCTTTGACTACGGCAGAGCTCCGGTCAAAAGTTTTGCACTATTGGAAATGGAATAGGGTGTGGTTTCGGACTCAGACATAATCTCAAATGGCCTACCACAATACTGCCTGGCAAGACGGATATATAAAACCCTCATGGCTGGACCACTGGTCATGTCATGTGACACACTGACAACAGCAGAGGAGGAGGAAGAGGAGGAGGAGGAGGAGGAGGAGGAGGAGGAGGATGTGAAATCCTTAACAGGAAATTGAGTAGTTAAAGTCAATATTTGTGTTTTTCCCAGAAATACTCCGCTCTAGCCCCTTTAAGACCCACAATCCCTCTGGGCTTTCTGTCCCATCCGACTCCCCCTCTGCCTGACGCCCGTGTCCTGTGGTCGGTGGTTGTGTGTGTGGGAGGGCGGGGTCTGGTGCCCCCACTGATTGGGACAGGCAGAACTCTACCCCACCCACCCAAATTTAAGGGGTCTTTACGGAGCACCACCCAGTGCCTGGTCGGGTGAATACCAGAGCCATTGCATAATGAGAGTGGCTGAACGCAAACATGTGTGTGCTAGCTGTACGTGTGTGTGTGGGAGACAGCGAGAGAAAGTGTGTGTGTGTGCGTGTTTGTGAGTGTGTGCATCTGTGTGTGTCTGTGTGTCTCTATGTGTGTGTTGTGCTTGGGATGTTTTCCGTGGCACCCCTATTCAAAACAAACACATTTTCCCTGTTCCATCTCATTCTCAGCCAAATATAACAGGTGAAAAAACATCCATCCACTGCCTGTTGTCTGAGTAGTAAATCATCCATCCACTGCCTGTTGGCTGAGTAGTAAAACATCCATCCACTGCCTGTTGGCCGAGTAGTAAAACATCCATCCACTGCCTGTTGGCCGAGTAGTAAAACATCCATCCACTGCCTGTTGGCCGAGTAGTAAAACATCCATCCACTGCCTGTTGGCTGAGTAGTAAAACATCCATCCACTGCCTGTTGGCCGAGTAGTAAAACATCCATCCACTGCCTGTTGGCTGAGTAGCAAAACATCCATCCACTGCCTGTTGGCTGAGTAGCAAAACATCCATCCACTGCCTGTTGTTTGAGGAGAATGTGTTTCTTATTTCTTCCCTCTCCTCTGAAACATTTCAATAAGATGAGATCAGGGGTCTATGACACTTCAAAAGAGAAAACATGTCTGTTGAAGTTACAGTGTTGTCCCCAGACATACATATGTTCACTATATACTGTATATGTCATGTGTTTATACAGTATACCATTATATATACGTCATTGGCTCTGTCCCTGGTTTCAGGCCTGCTTCCTCCAATCCCCATGTGTTATTGCTATAGTAACACTTCACAATTGTAAGGTCATACTGACTACTAAAATCCTTCCCCCTAATGCCAGGCCAGTGTTTTGCTTTTGGAGTCCTTTACTTTAGTGAGTTAAAATGAGCTTAAAATGTGGTTTGCGTGATCTCTGAACCAGCCAGTGGGTTGTAGTTGAAGGGGTTGGGTTGGGATGTGGTTGGTTACATGTTAAAATGAAACATTTGGATTTGACTTTGCTTCACCGCATACATACTTGAAAGGCATCATCGAAAGTCTATTGTAAACACTTCATTGTTTTAGTTCCACGCTTTTCCTCAGAAAAACAAGTCTGTTTAGATGTTTTGTCAACATGATGTTTTTACTCTCTCCCTTTCTAGATGAACCACGCCCCCCTCTGCCACCACAGTTAAATGGGGGGCCTCTCATGGACCCGCCTGGGCCCCTAGCCCCCCTGCCTCCCCTCTCCACCCCTCCTACCCCCGACTCCCGCCTTGCCCCCTCCGTGTGTCCCATGCTGACCACCCCCACCCTCACCCCTTCTCCACTGCTCCCCCCATCCTCTGACTCTCCCCTGGGTTTCGACACCACCAACCCTGAGCAGAGTGGTGTTCCAGTGGCCCATGTGGCTCCCGGGGCCCCAGCCGGCCCAGAGACAGAGGAGGACAAGGCCAAGAAGCTCCTCTACTGCTCACTGTGCAAAGTGTCCGTCAACTCCCTCTCACAGCTGGAGGCTCACAACAAAGGTACGTAGCTTAGTGTATGGCATGGTGGCCCTCTCAGGTCACTAATCTAGGAGAGGACACTTGGCAGTCCTTGGAATAGTCAGTACTTAAAGGACTGGTTCACTATTTTTAAACCAAATCTAAAAAAAAATTATGTAAATAGCATGTTATAGATACCTTTTTTGCAATTTCACTTGGTTTTGAGAAATTTACCCCACCCAACATAGACTTCCTCATTGCTCGTTCTGCAGTATGGGGGCCACGGAAAACATTAACAAAGGCTCCAATAACATCCAAATAAGTCATTTTAGAAACTGCATATTCTCTCAGTATGGTGATGCAGGTCTTTAGATGTTGTACACATGAAATTGTGTAATTCCACAACATTATATTCCATTTTGTTGGACTCGAGCAATGCATTTCTGTGTGCGACCATTCGCATGCTTTCTCATTTCTCTTATCACCACAATGGAACGAGAAAGCACGTGCATGCTTCCACACGAAAATATATCACTTGAGTAAAAAAAAAAGCAATATAACGTTGTGGTAAGTGTGGGGTACGTTTCTCAAAACAAAGTGAAATCACTAAAATTGTTTCTGGACCCTTCTTTAACATACCATTTACATACCATTTTTTAATTTGGTAAAAAAAATTGTGAAACACATGAATGTTGAATTCCTTATCAACAGACCTGGGCTGAAATAGTGTTTGTTTTCTTTCAAACACTTTAAGTGTTTGATATTTAGCCTTTCTGGAGGGCCAGATGAGAGGGAAAAAAGAAAACAAACTATTTAAACTCAGGGCTGTTCTCCTCTACCCATCTGCCTTTCCTGCATCACCCTAAAAAGAACAACACCATTTTTATTTGATCCAGCACAACCCAAAAGGTGTCTGTGTTTCAAGTTCAAACACAGATGATGGTGCTCCAGTAACACAAAGGTAGTGTTGATGGAAAAATGAATAAAAGGCGTTAAGACTCTAGCCAAGCATAACATTCTCTTCAATCAGAAACTTCCCCCATGGTTTTAGTGTAGTCTTTGATCCAACATGCCCTGGAGTAGTGTATTTCTCCTGTCTTGTCTACAGTACCAAAACACCTTGATAAGAATTATATAAATATAGGAGTCTCCCACTCAAAAATTCATGATGTATCTTGTGGTGGTTAGCGGGTGCAGCGGAAAGCTGTTCATTGTTGCTTCAGGCCTTTAGCATCAATAAGCAGCAGAGAAAGTCCTGTTAATGCTGGTCCTCTCAATGCTGGTCCTCTTAATGCTGGTCCTGTTAATGCTGGTCCTGTTAATGCTGGTCCTCTTAATGCTGGTCCTGTTAATGCTGGTCATGTTAATGGTGGACCTCTTAATGCTAGTGCTGTTAATGCTGGTCCTGTTAATGCTGGTCCTGTTAATACTGGTCCTCTTAATGCTGGTCCTGTTAATGCTGGTCCTGTATATGCTGGTCCTCTTAATGCTGGTCCTGTTAATGATGGTCCTGTTAATGCTGGTCCTGTTAATGCTGGTCATGTTAATGCTGGTCCTGTTAATACTGGTCATGTTAATGGTGGACCTCTTAATGCTAGTCCTGCTAATGCTGGTCCTGTTAATGCTGGTCCTCTCAATGCTGGTCCTGTTAATGCTGGTCCTGTTAATGCTGGTCCTCTTAATGCTGGTCCTGTTAATGCTGGTCTTCTCAATGCTGGTCCTCTTAATGCTGGTCCTGTTAATGCTGGTCCTGTAAATGCTGGTCCTGTTAATGCTGGTCCTCTTAATGCTGGTCCTGTTAATGCTGGTCCTGTTAATGCTGGTCCTGTTAATGCTGGTCCTCTTAATGCTGGTCCTGTTAATGCTGGTCATGTTAATGGTGGACCTCTTAATGCTAGTCCTGTTAATGATGGTCCTGTTAATGCTGGTCCTGTTAATGCTGGTCCTCTTAATGCTGGTCCTGTTAATGCTGGTCCTGTTAATGCTGGTCCTCTTAATGCTGGTCATGTTAATGCTGGTCCTGTTAATACTGGTCATGTTAATGGTGGACCTCTTAATGCTAGTCCTGTTAATGCTGGTCCTGTTAATGCTGGTCCTCTCAATGCTGGTCCTGTTAATGCTGGTCCTATTAATGCTGGTCCTGTCAATGCTGGTCCTGTTAATGCTGGTCCTCTTAATGCTGGTCCTGTTAATGCTGGTCCTGTTAATGCTGGTCATGTTAATGGTGGACCTCTTAATGCTAGTCCTGTTAATGCTGGTCCTCTCAATGCTGGTCATCTTAATGCTGGTCCTGTTAATGCTGGTCCTGTTAATGCTGGTCCTCTTAATGCTGGTCCTGTTAATGCTGGTCCTCTCAATGCTGGTCCTCTTAATGCCGTTCCTATTAATGCTGGTCCTGTTAATGCTGGTCCTGTTAATGCTGGTCCTGTTAATGCTGGTCCTTGTAATGCTGCACCACTGGAGGAGTGTGTCTTTAAGCCTGTAGAACCACAAGGCTGTTTTGAGGCCAGACTTGGGTTCCAATCATATTTGTTTTCTTCCAGATACTTTGGCTGCGCTTCATTGAGCTTGTTCTTTGTCTGTGCTTCATTGAGCTTGTCTGGTGCAATGCAATCAATAAAATAGTCTCAAAAGTACTAACCTTGCCAGTCTGGCGCTCCAGGCTCAATCAAACTTTCAAAGAAAACAAACCCTTTTTTTTTTTTTTACCTTTATTTAATTAGGCAAGTCAGTTAAGAACAAATTCTTATTTACAATGACGGCCTACACCGGCCAAACCCAGACGACGCTGGGCCAATTGTGCGCCGCCCTATGGGACTCCCAATCACGGCCGGTTGTGATACAGCCTGGAATCGAACCAGGGGGTCTGTAGTGACGCCTCAAGCACTGAGATGCAGTGCCTTAGACCGCTGCGCCACTCGGGAGCCCTACGCTCTCCTTAATACTTACTCTGTCACTCTTTTGGGTAAGCCCAAACCACCTAACCTTCTACTCAGAATCTGTGGCTTGGGGACGCTGTTAACTTTCCCTTAACTCGCTCTATGTTCTGTTTCATGTCAGACACATGTCACACTCACATGCACACACACATGAACGCATGCATGCATGCACACACACCAGTCCCTGTATTGCACATCACCATTACCACACCACAGCAGTAAGGCAGTGCTGCTATGGGAATGGGAATGGCCTTGGACTGCCAGCCAGCCAGACATGATGATAGACAAACATGAAAAGCTTCTTAATGTATAACTAAGTGTCGATCAATGGAAACATCATCAGGGACTTCATTACAGTAACCTTTGGAAGGCTTTTTGTAATGGCTGTTTGATTGAGCCATAAGGACAGGACACAGATATTAGATGTTTGATTGAGCCCTAGGGACAGGAAACACAGAGATTAGATGTTTGATTGAGCCCTAGGGACAGGAAACACATATATTAGATGTTTGATTGAGCCCTAGGGACAGGAAACACCGAGATTATATGTTTGATTGAGCCCTAGGGACAGGAAACACAGAAATTAAATGTTTGGTTGAGCCCCTAGGAACAGGACACACAGAGATTAGATGTTTGGTTGAGACCCTAAGGACAGGACACAGAGATGAGATGTTTGATTGAGTCCCTAGGGACAGGACACACAGAAATTAAATGTTTGGTTGAGCCCCTAGGAACAGGACACACAGTGACTAGATGTTTGGTTGAGCCCTAGGGACAGGAAACACAGAGATCAAATGTTTGGTTGAGCCCTAGGGACAGGACACAGAGATTAGATGTTTGATTGAGCCCTATGGACAGGAAACACAGAGATTAGATGTTTGGTTGAGCCCTATGGACAGGACACAGAGATTAGATGTTTGATTGAGCCCTAAGGACAGGAAACATAAAGATTAGATGTTTGATTGAGCCCTAGGGACAGGACACACAAAAAATAGATGTTTGATTGAGCTCTAGGGACAGGAAACACCGATATTAAAGGAATCAAATCAGATTGTTTGTTGATTGCACTCTCTTCTCTTCTTACAGCACAAGCACTAATTAATTATGTACATCCATGCAAACACACACAAAGACCATATGTTACACAGACAGATATAAAACAAACAGAGATCAACAGAGACATTCACACATCTGTGACAGCTACAGTGCCTGCAGTTCAATCTGGGAAGATTAACAGTCCAAATCAACTCACAATCTGGAAGCAATATCTCTCATTCCCAAAACAATACTCTCAAAAATAAAAGCATATGTTGCACAGACAGACAGATAAACAGACGGAGAAACAGACTGACAGAGACATGCACAGTGTGACTATCAGTGCTACGAACAAAGAGAGAGAAGGGGTGACAAGAAAGGTTATGGGTTTAACCGCAATCATACGTTTATGCAACAGATCCTCGCTGTGTATTGTCTCTCTTCATGTTTGGAGACGTCTCCTGTCTGTTTGTGTAGTGTTTAATTGTAACAGTGAGTCAAGCAGCTCGGCTCGCAGGACGAGAACACCCAGACAGGGTTAATCTATCGTTTGCCCAGAATAGAACAAAGACAGCAAAAAAAACACTCCAAGTGCACATTATTGGCCACAAGTGAAATCAGTCATTCCAGACCTCCCTCCTCCTCCTTCTTTATCCCCCACCTCCCCACCTCCCCGACCTCCCCCACGTTCTCCTGCTGTAACCTATAACTCACTGCTCAAAGATCAGGGATTTGGGAGAACAAGTCAAAGAATGTGCCCCAAATGGCACCCTATTCCCTATATAGTGCATTACTTTTGACCTGGGCCCATAGGGCTCTGTTCAAAAGTAGAGCACGATATAGGAAATAGGGTGCCATTTGGGACGTATAAAAAACTCTCGGTCTGTCACGCTCATTGATAGACGGATCAGACCAAGGTGCAGCGTGGTATGCGTACATATTCCTTTATTAACTGAATACAGAATCAAAACAACAAAATACAAACAAATGTGAAGTTCAACAGGCTACACTAACACAAGCCAAAACAGAAACAAGATCCCACAACTAAGGTAGGCAAAAATGGCTGCCTAAGTATGATCCCCAATCAGAGACAACGATCGACAGCTGCCTCTGATTGGGAACCACACCCGGTCAACATAGAAATACAAACTCTAGAATTCACACCCTGACCAAACAAACTAGAGAAAACAGGGCTCTCAAGGTCAGGGCGTGACACGGTCAGACCAAGTGCAAACTGGGCTGATTGAGGTTTTGGGATCAGGGGGAGGAGATGGGATAAGGGGGGAGACGGAGGGTAGGACATGACTATAATTTTTCAGCCAAGAACAAAACATGCAATTAGTTATAAAGGAACCATATTTTTAGACTGAGCACACTGAGCAGACTGAGAACGCTGAGCACACTGAGCAGACTGCTCTTTCTCTAACACACTAGTTAGAAAGGAACTATTTTGGCACAACAACGTTTGCGCTGTCAGTCTATCCAATGCACACCACTTGAACAAGGAATGACACTCATATTTCAGCACATGAGAGAGCATATAAAACAGACAGCGCTTTCACTCTTTGAAGACTAGATGTCGTTGAGTTTGATTTTACCTTTGTATTGGGATGTCATGACTAATAACCTCTAGATTTTACACGTTATTACTACCGTCTGAATATAATGACCTCACAGAAAACCCCCATTGAATTAGCCATTCATGAAATGAGTTAGAAAGGAACTATTTTGTCACAACGTGGTCAGTGCTGTCTGTGTGTGTAATGTAAACCATTTGAACAAGAGAATAACAGTGGTATTTCACCACACGAGGCAGATCACAGAACATACTGCACTGTAGTCTTCCATTCTTTGAAGACCAAAAGCAGTTGACCAATGCACCGAGTTGACTTCAGTTTTACAGATGTCGTTCTAGATGTTGACACCTTTAAGACATTATTACTACCATCCATATGACCTCTCAGAAAAGCTAACCCTAACCCAGATCATTCAATTGGCTACCCTAAGAGAACAGAAAGATCTATAGACATATTTCAGTTCTATGCCAATGTCAACTAACAGTGGAGAGATCCATGTCATGTTGCAGCCATAACTATACTACTGTAGACTACAGCGTTACCATATCACTGTGGCCCTTTAGTGGTTAATATATCACACTACACGACTCTCCTAGTCCCATTCTACTCCAGGGTGAAGTTTCCCCTAAGTACAGATCTAGGATCAGCTTCCCCAATCCTTACATTTACATTTACATTTTAATCATTTAGCAGACGCTCTTATCCAGTGCATACATTTTTTTTTTCAAATTTTTTTTTGCATACTTACCTTAACCATTAGTGGGGGAAATGACTAACTGACTCAATGTCAGCGTCTAGGGGTAACTTCACCCTACACCATCCCATTTCACTAACTGTACATGTGCTTTGTGTGCTCTGCTCTGCTGCCTACCAGTGCTGAGTTAGAGGATAGTTCAGATCACAGGAGGCTGCTGAGGGGAGGACGGCTCATAGTAATGGCCAGAACAGAGCCAATGGAATGGAATCACACCCATGGAAACCATGTTGATGTATTTGATACCATTACGCTCCAGCCATTACCACGAGCGCGTCCTCCCCAATTAAGGTGCCACCAACCTCCTGTGGTTCAGATGGTGGTACAGTAC
Source organism: Coregonus clupeaformis (assembly GCF_020615455.1). Lineage (NCBI taxonomy): Eukaryota > Metazoa > Chordata > Actinopteri > Salmoniformes > Salmonidae > Coregonus > Coregonus clupeaformis. Next base: position 55,515,915 of record NC_059215.1, read on the forward strand.
AGAGAGCTCTCTAGCAGCTAGTTCACACATCTTGATATTTGTCATTGTCATATTCTCCACCATTATGAGGGGATGGAGCCCAGATACACACGGTGATGAGCTCTGGCTGATATATGGGGTTATAGAACAGTTCAATGAGCTCTGGCTGATATATGGGGTTATAGAACAGTTCAATGAGCTCTGGCCTATAGATGGGGTTATAGAACAGTTTAATGAGCTCTGGCTGATAAATGGGGTTATAGAACAGTTCAATGAGCTCTGGCTGATATATGGGGTTATAGAACAGTTCAATGAGCTCTGGCTGATAGATGGGGTTATAGAACAGTTTAATGAGCTCTGGCTGATAAATGGGGTTATAGAACAGTTCAATGAGCTCTGGCTGATAGATGGAGTTAGAGAACAGTTCAATGAGCACTGGCTGATAGATGGGTTTATAGAACAGTTCAATGAGCTCTGGCTGATAGATGAGGTAATAGAACAGTTTAAGCTTATGTTAGTGTTGGGCTGATGTCATCCTGGACTAAAGACTGATGGTTTGTGTGTGTGTGCATGTGTGTGTGAATAAAGGAATTAATGCATTTTTATTTTGTGCCTTGACCCATCCCTCATGGGATAGTTAGACACCATTTTCTTTCAGTCAATTAAAGAAAACTTGTTTGCGTAGGTACCAAACACAAAACTATCCTGGAGGCTCACAGTGGGCTGGGTCCCATCAAGGCTTACCCTCGGCTGGGCCCCAAACCCCTGGGGGAGCTGGGAGGGGGACCACTGGACCCCAACACTCAGGAACGCACTTTCCACTGTGAGATCTGCAACGTGCGAGTCAACTCTGAACTGCAACTCAAACAGGTGAGGAAGATGGAGTGTGTGTGTGTGTGTGTGTGTGTGTGTGTGTGTGTGTGTGTGTGTGTGTGTGTGTGTGTGTGTGTGCGTGCGTGCGTTAGTGCATGCGTGAGATTATGCACTAACTGAGAGGATTGGATAGGTGAAAGAAATATGGTGCACCCGCAGTCGTCATATGACTGTGTCGGTCCTGGATCGTCTGACTGCAGTCTAACCCTATCTATCGCTCTCTGTTCTCTCCCTCCTTGCAGCACATATCTAGTCGAAGGCACCGGGACGGAGTGGCAGGGAAACCCAACCCTCTTCTCAGCCGACACAAGAAGCACAGGGGAGCTGACCTCACGGTAACCTTTCACTTCTGATCACTTACCTGACCTCTACCGTGCCAAGGATAGCTTAACCAATGATTATCCCTTGCCGGGGCTTGCTCAGATTAACTAGTTTAACCACTGATAGTGAGGAGGCTGTTGTCTGTGTAATCAGTAGTACTCAATGGTAGATTCATTACTAATGCCCTGAAGTTCCATTTTGGAATGTGCTGGACATACAGTTTGATTAGAATCCTCTGTGTTATGACAGATCGAAGAGGTCCAAACTGAAATGATATTTCTATATTTGTTTGCGCTACGTGTTCACCGTATGCCACTAAACTTTTTATCTGTCTCGCCCTCCCTCTCTTTCTCCTCTCTCTCTCTCTCTCTCTCTCTCTCTCTCTCTCTCTCTCTCTCTCTCTCTCTCTCTCTCTCTCTCTCTCTCTCTCTCTCTCTCTCTCTCTCTCTCTCTCTCTCTCTCTCTCTCTCTCTCTCTCTCTCTCTCTCTCTTTCTTTCTTTCTGGCTCTCTCTCTCCCCTCAGTCCTCTCTGACCTTCTCTAAGGATCTCTCCAAATGTTTGGGGGCGGGGCTCTTGCCCAGTCCCCTGGCTGTTGCCGCGGCGATGGCCGCAGCCGCTTCCTCGCACCACCAATTGGCTCAGCTTCGCGCCGCAGCAGCATCTTCAGCACAGCACCACCCGCATCACCACCACCATCACCTATTACAGGGCCCGCCTCTCAGCCATGCCATCCTAAGACCCGCCCCCGGGCCCATGCGCACCTCCCACGTGCCAATCCTCTTCTCTCCTTACTGACTCCACCTCCTCCACCTTGGCCAGTCAGGAGCAGCCACGACAAAAGCACACTGTGAAGAAATAATCTATATAAACAACAAACAAAAATGTATAGGGTAAACAAACAAATCATCGGTAAACAAATAAAAAGTTAAAACATCTAGATGAGAAGACAAGAAAGGGAAGAGAGCACCTGAAAGAAGGATATGATGAAGTGATGTCCCTCGTTTTCCTTTTTCCCGGACCTAAAACTCTCCTTCCATCTCAGAGACTTGTGACTGTGAGTGGTAGAGAGAGAGAGAGAGAGAGAGAGAGAGAGAGAGAGAGAGAGAGAGAGAGAGAGAGAGAGAGAGAGAGAGAGAGAGAGAGAGAGAGAGAGAGAGAGAGAGAGAGAGAGAGAGAGAGAGCAATAGAAGGAGAGATACTCAGTATGCATTGGATGGACTCCAGTATGCCTGTTCATCTCTCACCTCTCTCTCCCCACACACTGTGAGATCCATCATTGCATATAACTACGGAACAAACTAATGACACTGACGGATCTTATAAAACACATAGCACACACACACACACCCCTCCACTGCAGCTAACTGTTTAAGTACAGTATGTGCTGGGCCACAGTATACATATGGTTTCCTCATCATTCTGGTCTCAAGTGTTCTTACTGTACTATGCACCTCCAAACCAACAGAATAATGTTACTGCAGTATGTCATTACAGAGAGAATAATGTCAGTACAGAGAGGATAATGTCACTGCATTATGTCAGTACAGAGAGGATAATGTTACTGCATTATGTCAGTACAGAGAGGATAATGTTACTGCATTATGTCAGTACAGAGAGGATAATGTTACAGCAGTATGTCAGTACAGAGAGGATAATGTCACTGCATTATGTCAGTACAGAGAGGATAATGTCACTGCATTATGTCAGTACAGAGAGGATAATGTTACTGCAGTATGTCAGTACAGAGAGGATAATGTCACTGCATTATGTCAGTACAGTAGACTAGCTGCTTTCAGAGGTCCTCTTCTTCGCTATAATAATAAACGTGTCTAGCCATGTATAAGTGTGGCAATACTCCACGATCCTGTAAATTCCTCTTTCTGTTCTCAGGGGCACAAACAAAGCGAGCAAGCAACATTGTTCCTCATTGGTGGTGAACCCTAGGTTCTCTTCATATTGGTGGCCCTGGCCCTGGGTGCTTCTCCAATTGGTTACAGGTGACCCTAGGTCCTTCTCCCATTGGTTAGAGGTGACCCTAGGTCCTTCTCCCATTGGTTAGAGGTGACCCTAGGTCCTTCTCCCATTGATTAGAGGTGACCCTTGGTCCTTCTCCCATTTGTGGCCATAGAGGTCCTTGTTAGATTATTACTGTGGGTGACAACAGGCTTGTGACAGTCTCTTCCCGGTGTGTGAAGCGTGGGGGTCGGGCACAGGAGAAAATAGGAAAAGTTTGTGGAGGAGAGAAAGCAGCGTGGAGAGAGAGAGGAGATGAGAAAATGACTGCAGGGTACTGTGCCCTCCTGTCGTTCCTGTGGCAGTGCTAGGTGAGAGGAGGGGAGGGATATTAACCCTGGTGCACTGTGGAGGAGGCAGAGACACACTGCTGTTTGAAAATAGACTGTAACAACGAAGATGGCTGCAGGGAAAATGTGTCAACCTTATAAGGATCACAGCTAACTCTCACCACAGGGTAGGGGAGGATGTGTCAACCTCTATAAGGATCACAGCTAACTCTCACCACAGGGTAGGGGAGGATGTGTCAACCTCTATAAGGATCACAGCTAACTCTCACCACAGGGTAGGGGAGGATGTGTCAACCTCTATAAGGATCACAGCTAACTCTCACCACAGGGTAGGGGAGGATGTGTCAACCTCTATAAGGATCACAGCTAACTCTCACCACAGGGTAGGGGAGGATGTGTCAACCTCTATAAGGATCACAGCTAACTCTCACCACAGGGTAGGGGAGGATGTGTCAACCTCTATAAGGATCACAGCTAACTCTCACCACAGGGTAGGGGAGGATGTGTCAACCTCTATAAGGATCACAGCTAACCTCTATAGGGATCACAGCTAACCTCTATAGGGATCACAGCTAACCTCTATAGGGATCACAGCTAACCCCTATAAGGATCACAGCTAACCTCTATAGGGATCACAGCTAACCTCTATAGGGATCACAGCTAACCTCTATAGGGATCACAGCTAACCTCTATAGGGATCACAGCTAACCTCTATAGGGATCACAGCTAACCTCTATAGGGATCACAGCTAACCTCTATAGGGATCACAGCTAACCTCTATAGGGATCACAGCTAACCTCTATAGCTAACCCCTATATATATATATATATAGAGAGAGAGAGAGAGAGAGAGAGAGAGAGAGAGAGAGAGAGAGAGAGAGAGAGAGAGAGAGAGAGAGAGAGAGCTGACACTGAAGTGATGACACTGAAGTGACCACCTCCCAGCATAGCAAGGTGACACATACTGTATTTAGGGCCGGCCTGGGAAACCCTGCCCAGCCCCTCCTTTATTTTTGAATTCCTGTCTTCAAACAGAAAGCCATGCAATGCATATTATTTATATTATTTTACCATGACTGATAAATAATGTTGTTTGTTTGGTTTCCTGGTTGGTTAATTTTCATAGTTACACAAGAATAAAGTAGTGATATGCAAATTATGGAGAAAACAAACAAATAATATTTTTCTATCTAGGAGGGAATGGCTGCTAACTACACTCAGGGAGAATGGTGGAAGAGAGAAGGGTGGAAGAGAGAAGGGTGGGAGAGAGAAGGGTGGAAGAGAGAAGGGTGGGAGAGAGAAGGGTGGAAGAGTGAAGGGTGGAAGAGAGAAGGGTGGGAGAGAAGGGTGGAAGAGAGAAGGGTGGAAGAGTGAAGGGTGGGAGAGAGAAGGGTGGGAGAGAGAAGGGTGGAAGAGAGAAGGGTGGAAGAGAGAAGGGTGGGAGAGAGAAGAGGGAGAGAGAAGGGTGGAAGAGTGAAGGGTGGAAGAGAGAAGGGTGGGAGAGAGAAGGGTGGGAGGGAGAAGGGTGGAAGAGAGAAGGGTGGAAGAGAGAAGGGTGGGAGAGAGAAGGGTGGAAGAGAGAAGGGTAGGAGAGAGAAGGGTGGAAGAGAGAAGGGTGGAAGAGAGAAGGGTGGAATATTTAGCGGGGGATAAGGTACTGAGTGCAGAGACTGAGACTGAAACTGTGCTGCCCACCTAGGCTAACTGAACTGAGTGGAGAACCAGAGGAAGAGAAGCCTGCTGAACACTACTATAACACTATAGTACTGGGTCGTGTTTGAAAGGCACAAAACAGAGGAAAACGCTCCGGACTAGAGCTGAACAGGGAGGAGGTACTACCTGAACTTGCATTTATTTCTGTTGCAAAACGTTTTGAAACGTTGTGCCCTAATGAACATATCCTTAACGAAGATATACACTGCCCTTCCATTGAGAAGCAATGTGCTCTAATGTCTTACCTTTGTTCGGATATTGCGATGCAATGAGCAATTTGAGCGGAGAGAGTTAACTTCTTATTGCTAAGCGTAAACATGTTGTACACTACAGGGATATGTAGAGTTAAAATGGATTGGGTTAGGAGGTCTTCCTGATCACAGATGACCTCAACAGGTAAAACTCTGGGTCTTATGGTGCTTTCAAGACAACTGGGAACTCTGGGAAAAAACGAGGTCAAATCATGAAGTCAGTGATCTTCAGGTCGGAAAGTCGGAGCTCTAGAAAGAGGCCAGAGTTCCCGACTTGGAATTCCGAGTTGGATGACCGTTGAAAACGATTTTTCCTATTCTGAGCTAGTTTTCTTTCCTAATTCCCAGTTATCTTGAATGCACTGAAGTCGGAAGTCTGAGAGTTCCCAGTTCCCAGTTGTTTTGAACGTGGCATTAGGTGTACTGTAATGCATTTAGTCCTGGTCAGGTCACATGGTCAGGATTCACTTCCTGGCCCTATACATTAAATGGGAAATGTGCCTGATAATAGGCCTTTTATGTTCTTCCAGAGCGAAGGAGGCCTTCAGAGGGTACCATAGTAGAGAGGCCCAATACTAAATGGACCCCTAGACCCTACATCCTATTTATGCACTTGTAGAGATCTCAGCGAATTGGACACATGTAAGTATTATGGCAAAAATGCCATCTAGCCAATCAGTCGGCCAGATGGTGCTACTACCATATCTAATCCTATAAGATTTCCACAAGCGCATAGGTTGAAGGGTCTAGGGGTCCATTTGGGATAGGACCGGGGACAAGAACAATAAAGAAGCTGGGCTTAGGGACCATCCCTTCATATTAAAGACCCCTAATCTAATGGTAATAATGGCTGTTGTCCGATTCTCAACCCTTCTCCTAAAGTGTGCACTCCCTCTGATGGATCTAAAAGGAATTGACTGGTGTAAGGAGCATGGTGGAAACTCGCTTGCACCAATCCAATGCTTATAAGTGCTTAAGGAGAGTGTACACTGGGTAAAGGGTACAGAATAGGAATCTCTGCTTGGGGAACAGGGTACTTACACACCAGGTAGGGAGCTGGGATTAAAGTTTCTCTGACAAGAGTTGCAGTTTAGTTTGGACGTTTTGTGTTTTTGTTGCATTGTTTCATTTTCGTGTGTGAGAAATATGGTTGAGTGTTGAGTAATAAATCCTGATATGACAGAAAATATGAATATATCAATTCCATTACTTAAGAGCTGACTGAGTCAGTTTATCCAACACTTTGAATAACTTGATCTTTATCTTGATCTTGATCTTAAACTTGATCTTGATTTAGTGGGGATGATTTCATTTGTAGTGTACTGGGATCAGTGCTCTCGTTCCTGTTGTTGTGTATCATTATGTGTGCGTCCCAAATGGTACACTATTTCCTACATGTATATAGTGCACTAAACCCATAGGGCTCTGGTCAAAAGTAGTGCACTATATAGGGAATAGGGTGCCATTTCAGATGCACCCTATGTTATATTGTGCATGTTGAGACCTGTTCTCCCCATTCCCTTCCAATCAGAGACCAGAGAAGCCCTGGCTGGAACAGAAGTGCCCTATCACGATACAGGAGAGAACCCTTAACCCAGGCAGGGTGGCCTACCACAATAGAGGAGACAAACCTTAACCCTCCCACGCAGGTTCAGACGTTAGAGATTGAAGCTTTTTCAACCTAATATCAACAAACAAACGACCCAACCGATTGATTCAAAGTGTTTGATTCTGTACCTGTTAGATCCATAAATTAGAAATACACATGCTCATACCATAGTCACCCCAAATGGAACATACATCCTCAATCATTACTCAAACTGATAAAACATTTAATGTTAGATTTATTAATAAGACCTATTTTCTGGGCAGGTGTCCTGGTAGCTGCGTGTAGGCAATTAGCCTTAGCCTTATTCCACCCTCATTATCTCCAGACGCAGACTATGCGTCCCAAATGGCACCCTATTCCCTATGTACTGCCCTGGTCAAAAGTAGTGCACTATATAAGGAATAGGATGCTATTTGGGATGCACACAGAGAAAGATATAGATGGAGACACTTTGGTGAAACCTTGTCTTACCAATAAAGTTATTTTTTAAATTTCATTGTCAGAAGGAACAAATAAATCATTTTTATGTCGAATTGTAGCAACACCCAACTCATACTGGCTACTCATGTTCATTGCAATAATAAAAATCTACCAATAAAATATGTATGTGAGTTAAATATTACAAATGTAATTTAAAATAAAAAATACACTTTATGAAAATGCTATCAGTGTCTGTCGAGAGAAACTATTGGTGAAAAAAAGAAAAATCAATGTCAATAAATCATTCAAATGACAAATGAAACCTCTGCAGCTTCCTTGTGTGAGTCAAAGCAGTTACAGTGTTCAAAAGACCCCTGAACCTTTAACTTGAACTTTTTGAAAGATATACAGTACCAGTCAAAAGTTAAGACACACCTACTCATTCAAGGGCTTTTCTTTATTTTTACTATTTTCTACATTGTAGAATACTATTGAAGACATCAAAATAACACATATGGAATCATGTAGTAACCAAAAAAGTGTTAAACAAATCAAAATATATTTTATATTTGAGATTCTTCAAATAGCCACCCTTTGCCTTGATGACAGCTTTGCACAATCTTGGCATTCTCTCAACCAGCTTCACCTGGAATGCTTTTCCAACAGTCTTAAAGGAGTTCCAATATTTCCTGAGCACTTGTTGGCTGCTTTTCCTTCACTCTGCGGTCCGACTCATCCCAAACCATCTCAATTAGGTTGAGGTCGGGGGATTGCGGAGGCCAGGTCATCTAATGCATAACTCCATCAATCTCCTTCTTGGTAAAATAGCCCTTACACAGCCTGGAGGTGTGTTTTGGGTCATTGTCCTGTTGAAAAACAAATGATAGTCCCACTAAGCCCAAACCGATGGGATGGCGTATCGCTGCAGAATACTGTGGTTGCCATGCTGGTTAAGTGTGCCTTGAATTCTAAATAAATCACAGACAGTGTCACCAGCAAAGCACCCCCACACCATAACACCTCCTCCTCCGGTCAAATGTCCATTGCTCGTGTTTCTTGGCCCAAACAGGTCTCTTCTTCTTATTGGTGTCCTTTAGTAGTGGTTTCTTTGCAGCAATTCAACCATGAAGGCCTGATTCACACAGTCTCCTCTGAACAGTTGATGTTGAGATGTGTCTGTGACTTGAACTCCGTGAAGCATTTATTTGGGCTGCAATTTCTGAGGCTGGTAACACTAATTAACTTATCCTCTGCAGCAGAGGTAACTCTGGGTTTTCCATTCCTGTGGCGGTCCTCATGAGAGCCAGTTTCATCATAGCGCTTGATGGTTTTTGCGACTCACTTGAGAAAACGTTCAAAGTTCTTGAAATGTTCTGTATTGACTGACCTTCATGTCTTAAAGTAATGATGGACTGTCATTTCTCTTTGCTTATTTGAGCTGTTCTTGCCATAATATGGACTTAGTTTTTTACCAAATAGGGCTATCTTCTATATACAAGTGTGCCTTCTTAAAAGTTAATTTCCTTCTTAATGAGGGGGGGGGGCTACCTTGTCACAACACAACTGATTGGCTCAAACACGTTAAGAAGGAAATAAATTCCACAAATGAACTTTTAAGAAGGCACACCTGTTAATTTAAATGCATTCCAGGAGACTACCTCATGTAGATGTTTCTACAACTTGATTGGAGTCCACCTGTGGTCAATTCAATTGATTGGACATGATTTGGAAAGGCACACACCTGTCTATATAAGGTCTCACACTTGACAGTGCATGTCAGAGCAAAAACCAAGCAATGGGGTCGAAGGAATTGTCGGTAGAGCTCTGAGACAGGATTGTGTTGAGGCACAGATCTGGGAAAGGGTACCAAAAAATGTCTGCAGCATTGAAGGTCCCCAAGAACACAGTGGCCTCCATCATTCTTCAATGGAAAAAGTTTGGAACCACCAAGACTCTTCCTAGAGCTGGCCGCCCGGCCAAACTGAGTCATCGAGGGAGAAGGGCCTTGGTCAGGGAGGTGACCAAGAACCCGATGGTCACTCTAACAGTGCTCTACAGTTCCTCTGTGGAGATGGGAGAATCTTCCAGAAGGACAACCTTCTCTGCAGCACTCCACTAATCAGGCCTTTATGGTGGAATGGCCAGACGGAAGCCACTCCTCAGTAAAAGGCACATGACAGCCCGCTTTGAGTTTGCCAAAACGCACCTAAAGACTCGCAGACCATGATAAATAAGTTTCTCTGGTCTGATGAAACCAAGATTGAACTCTTTGGCCTGAATGCCAAGCGTCACATCTGGAGGAAACCTGGCACCATACCTACGGTGAAGCATAGTGGTGGCAGCATCATGCTATGGGGATGTTTTTCAGCAGCAGGGACTGGGAGACTAGTCAGGATCGAGGGAACGATGAATGGAGCAAAATACAGAGAGATCCTTGATGGAAACCTGCTCCAGAGCGCTCAGGACCTCAGACTGGAGCGACGGCTCACCTTCCAACAGGACAATGACCCTAAGCACACAGCCAAGATGACGCAGGAGTGGCTTCGGGACAAGTCTCTGAATGTCCTTGAGTGGCCCAGCCAGAGCCCGGACTTGAACCTGATCGAACATCTCTGGAGAGACCTGAAAATAGCAAAGCAGCAACGCTCCCCATCCAACCTGACAGAGCTTGAGAGGATCTGCAGAAAAGAATGGGAGAAACTCCACAAATACAGGTGTGCCAAGCTTGAAGCGTCATACCAAAGAAGACTTGAGGCTGTAATCTCTGTCAAAGGTGCTTCAACAAAGTACTGAGTAATGGGTCTGAATACTTATGTAAATGTGATATTTCCGGGGTTTTTTAAAAACCTTTTGTGCAAAAATTTCAAATAATTAATTTTTGCTTTGTCATTATGGGGAATTGTGTGTAGATTGATGAGGGGAAAAACTATTCAATCCATTTTAGAATAAGGCTATAACGTAACAAAATGTGGAAAAAGTAAAGGGGTCTGAATACTTTCCAAATGCAATGTATATCAGTCATGACATAGGATGAATGTCATCATACGTAATTCACCAGCTCACAGCACTGTAATTATATCTTATATACAGTGGGGGAAAAAAGTATTTAGTCAGCCACCAATTGTGCAAGTTCTCCCACTTAAAAAGATGAGAGAGGCCTGTAATTTTCATCATAGGTACACGTCAACTATGACTGACAAATTGAGGAAAAAAAATCCAGAAAATCACATTGTAGGATTTTTAATGAATTTATTTGCAAATTATGGTGGAAAATAAGTATTTGGTCACCTACAAACAAGCAAGATTTCTGGCTCTCACAGACCTGTAACTTCTTCTTTAAGAGGCTCCTCTGTCCTCCACTCGTTACCTGTATTAATGGCACCTGTTTGAACTTGTTATCAGTATAAACGCCACCTGTCCACAACCTCAAACAGTCACACTCCAAACTCCACTATGGCCAAGACCAAAGAGCTGTCAAAGGACACCAGAAACAAAATTATAGACCTGCACCAGGCTGGGAAGACTGAATCTGCAATAGGTAAGCAGCTTGGTTTGAAGAAATCAACTGTGGGAGCAATTATTAGGAAATGGAAGACATACAAGACCACTGATAATCTCCCTCGATCTGGGGCTCCACACAAGATCTCACCCAGTGGGGGTCAAAATGATTACAAGAACGGTGAGCAAAAATCCCAGAACCACACGGGGGGACCTAGTGAATGACCTGCAGAGAGCTGGGACCAAAGTAACAAAGCCTACCATCAGTAACACACTACGCTGCCAGGGACTCAAATCCTGCAGTGCCAGACGTGTCCCCCTGCTTAAGCCAGTACATGTCCAGGCCCGTCTGAAGTTTGCTAGAGTGCATTTGGATGATCCAGAAGAGGATTGGGAGAATGTCATATGGTCAGATGAAACCAAAATAGAACTTTTTGGTCAAAATTCAACTCGTTGTGTTTGGAGGACAAAGAATGCTGAGTTGCCTCCAAAGAACACCATACCTACTGTGAAGCATGGGGGTGGAAACATCATGCTTTGGGGCTGTTTTTCTGCAAAGGGACCAGGACGACTGATCCGTGTAAAGGAAAGAATGAATGGGGCCATGTATTTTGAGATTTTGAGTGAAAACCTCCTTCCATCAGCAAGGGCATTGAAGATGAAACGTGGCTGGGTCTTTCAGCATGACAATGATCCCAAACACACCGCCCGGGCAACGAAGGAGTGGCTTCGTAAGAAGCATTTCAAGGTCCTGGAGTGGCCTAGCCAGTCTCCAGATCTCAACCCCATAGAAAATATTTGGAGGGAGTTGAAAGTCTGTGTTGCCCAGCGACAGCCCCAAAACATCACTGCTCTAGAGGAGATCTGCATGGAGGAATGGGCCAAAATACCAGCAACAGTGTGTGAAAACCTTGTGAAGACTTACAGAAAACGTTTGACCTGTGTCATTGCCAACAAAGGGTATATAACAAAGTATTGAGAAACTTTTGTTATTGACCAAATACTTATTTTCCACCATAATTTGCAAACAAATTCATTAAAAATCCTACAATGTGATTTTCTGGAGAAAAAAAATCTCATTTTGTCTGTCATAGTTGATGTGTACCTATGATGAAAATTACAGGCCTCTCTCATCTTTTTAAGTGGGAGAACTTGCACAATTGGTGGCTGACTAAATACTTTTTTTCCCCACTGTAATTGTCAGCTGCACTTTTTCATCATCACCGGAGCCATATATTTAGATAGAAATCAATATATGTTTGATCATCACATTAAGCATGGCCAGGCATGACTCCAACACCATCATTAAGTTTGCCGACGACACAACAGTGGTAGGCTTGATCACCGACAACAATGAGACAGCCTATAGGGAGGAGGTCAGAGACCTGGCCGTGTGGTGCCAGGATAACAACCTCTCCCTCAACGTGATCAAGACAAAGGAGATGATTGTGGACTACAGGAAAAAAAGAGGACTGAGCACGCCCCCCTTCTCATCGACGGGGCTGTAGTGGAACAGGTTGAGAGCTTCAAGTTCCTTGGTTTCCACATCACCAACAAACTCTCATGGTCCAAACACACCAAGACAGTCGTGAAGAGGGCACGACAAAACCTATTCCCCCTCAGGAGACTGAAAGATTTGGCATGGATCCTCAGATCCTCAAAAAGTTATACAGCTGCACCATCGAGAGCATCCTGACTGGTTGCATCACCGCCTGGTATGGCAACTGCTCGGCCTCCAACCGCAAGGCACTACAGAGGGTAGTGCGTACGGCCCAGTACATCACTGGGGTCAAGCTTCCTGCCATCCAGGACCTCTATACCAGGCGGTGTCAGAGGAAGGCCCTAAAAATTGTCAAAGACTCAAGCCACCCTAGTCATAGACTGTTCTCTCTGCTACCGCACGGCAAGGGGTACCGGAGCGCCAAGTCTAGGTCCAAAAGGCTTCTCAACAGCTTCTACCCCCAAGCCATAAGACTCCTGAACAGCTAATCATGGCTACCCGGACTATTTGACTCTGTACCGGTACCCCCCTGTATATAGCCTCTCTACTGCTATTTAATTTTACTGCTGCGCTTTAGCTATTTGCTTTTATTTTTAATTTTTCTTAATTAACACTTTTTTATTATAGATTTTTCTTTAAAAAACTGCATTGTTGGTTAAGGGCTTGTAATTAAGCATTTCACTCTAATGTCTACACCTGTTGTATTCGGCGCATGTGGCAAATTCCAGAATCCCAATTCCTGTGGAATCTGGAATGGCAGGAATTATTTAGCATTCTATCTAGTCTAGAGCAGTATTTCTCTGTCGCTGAATGTCACAGCTTTCTCAGAATTAACGGCCTCTACGACACGCCAGAGGATTTGTAGATCTTACAGAGTGAGCCTCAAGCCTGCTTATAGAGACAGATAGCTTGGCTGCTGATCACAAGCAGGACTAACAGTTGGTGCCACAGTCTTTTGTCTGATGTAGAGTCACCATCCCACCACAAGGTGGAGCCATTACTATAGTTTTTTCCTGAGTCATAGTGACAGCAACAGTACATTTGCGTTCTACCACCTCTGATACTGATCTCTGTAAGGCTCTGGGTTCTTCCTTTTTATTGCAATACAAAATGTAGACACTGGATGGCCCTACTATCATACAATACAGTCAAAGCATATTTGTCCTGGTAGCAATTAAGCACTGGTCAGAAAAAGACAGTCTCACAGTAAGAGTGCTGAATTGCCTTTTACATCCTAATGACTAAGATTATGTAGACAGATAGGACCTGATCCTAGATCAGCACTCCTACTCTGAGAAGCTTTATGAACACAGACCCAGATTAAGACATATGTCTTGCTGGTCATTAATGTGACCATTATGTTGCAGAAAAGGCCAGACAGAAAGGAGATTGTCACTAGCCAGTCTGTCTTTATAACCGTGGTATTCAAAGACACTGTAAAACTAAATGACGGGTACTATTACAGCATGTACAGTACAGGCCTAAAAACAATCTCTATTGTAAATCTTTACAATGCATCTAGTTCCATAATGTGTACTGTACTAACAGTAACAACCACACACACACACACACACACACACACACACACACACACACACACACACACACACACACACACACACACACACACACACACACACACACACACACACCCACACACACACACACACACACACACACACACACACACAGACACACACAGACTGACAGCATGCTGATTGTAACTACATGAGGAGTCACATACAGTGCATTTGGAAAGTAGTCAGACCCCTTGACTTTTTCCACATTTTGTTACGTTGCAGCCTTATTCTAAAATTGATTTAATAGTTATTTTTTTCTCATCAATCTACACACAATACGCTATAATGACAAAGCAAAAACATGTTTTTAGAAATGTTTGCTAATTTATCAAATAAAATAACACATTTACATACGTATTCAGACCCTTTAATCAGTACTTTGTTGAAGCACAATTTGGCAGTGATTACAGCCTCCAGTCTTCTTGGGTATGATGCTACAAGCTTGGCACACCTGTATTTGGGGAGTTTCTCCCATTCTTTTCTGCAGGTCCTCTCAAGCTCTGTCAGGTTGGATGGGGAGAGTCGCTGCACAGCTATTTTAAGGTTGTTCGATTGGGTTCAAGTCCGGGCTCTGGCTGGGCCACTCAAGGACATTATCCCGAAGCCACTCCTATGTTGTCTTGGCTGTGTGCTTAGGGTCGTTGTCCTATTGGAAGGTGAACCTTCGCCCCAGTCCGAGGTCCTGAGCGCTCTGGAGCAGGTTTTCATCAAGGATCTCTCTGTACTTTGCTCCGTTCATCTTTCCCTCGATCCTGACTGGTCTCCCAGTCCCTGCCGCTGAAAAACATCCCCACAGCATGATGCTGCCACCACCAAGCTTCACCATAGGGATGGTGCCAGGTTAACTCCAGATGTGCATTCAGGCCAAAGAGTTCAACCTTGGTTTCATCAGACCAGAGAATCTTGTTTCTCATTATCTGAGAGTCCTTTAGTTGCCTTTTGGCAAACTCCAAGTGGGCTGTCAGGTGCCTTTTACTGAGGAGTAGCTTCCATTTGACCACTCTACCCTAAAGGCCTGATTTGTGGAGCGCTGCAGAGATGGTAGTCCTTCTGGAAGTTTTTGTGTGCCTTTCCAAATCATGTCCAATTAATTGAATTTACCAGGTGGGCTCCAATCAAGTTGTATAAACATCTGAAGGATGATCAATGGAAATGGGATGCAACTGAGCTCAATTTCGAGTCTCATAGCAAAGGGTCTGAATACTTATGTAAATAAGGTTTTAGCTTTGTCATTATGGGGTATTGTGTGTAGATTGATGTGATTTTTGTATTTATTTAATCAATTTTAGAATAAGGCTATAACGTAACAAAATGTGGAAAAAGTCAAGGGGTCTGAATACTTTCCAAATGCACTGTATGTGATATTCTTTAGTGCTCATGATGTTTAGGGCAAGACAGGATAAAGTCCATCCATCCCATAGATAGAAAACAGGGGTTAAAGGAGGTAAAGATGAGTAAGTTAACAAGTTATCCATTAAACAAGTACAAGTACTTTAAAAAGAAAAGAACATCAACTCAGGGAACAGTGCATGAACAGGTGATAAGAGCGGACCCAAAAGTAACCAGAATATTAGAGTGTCAACAACATCATGTGTGTATACGGAGTGAAATATAAAAGCATGGACAGATGAAGGATTTCTAAATGGAATCTCAAGGGGTAGAGAGGTAGCCTTGTGGCTCTTGAGTATAGACTCTGTACAGCGGGTACTCTCTCTCTCTCTCTCTCTCTCTCTCTCTCTCTCTCTCTCTCTCTCTCTCTCTCTCTCTCTCTCTCTCTCTCTCTCTCTCTCTCTCTCTCTCTCTCTCTCTCTCTCTCTCTCTCTCTCTCTCTCTCTCTCTCTCTCTCTCTCTCTCTCTCTCTCCCCTCTCTTTCTATTTACATACAGTGCCTTCGGAAAGTATTCAGACCCCTTGACTTTTTCCATATTTTGTTACGTTACAGCCTTATTCTAAAATGGATGAAATAAAAAAATCCTCAGCAATCAAAAGGTTTCTTGAAAATGTTGCAAAAAAAAAAAAAAAACCTAAATAGCTTATTTACATAAGTATTCAGACCCTTTGCTATGAGAAATTGAGCTCAGGTGCATCCTGTTTCCATTGATCATCCTTGAGATGGGCGGCAGGTAGCTTAGTGGTTAAGAGCGTTGTGCCAGTAACCGAAAGGTCGCTGGTTCTAATCCCCGAGCCGACTAGGTGAAAAATCTGTCGATGTGCCCTTGAGCAAGGCACTTAACCCTAATTGCTCCTGTAAGTCGCTCTGGATAAGAGCGTCTGCTAAATTACCAATTATTTTTATTATTATTGATTGGTTCACCTGTGGTAAATTCAATTGATTGGACATGATTTGGAAAGGCACGCACCTGTCTATATAAGGTCTCACAGTTGACAGGGCATGTCAGAGCAAAAACCAAGCCATGAGGTCGAAGGAATTGTCCGTAGAGCGCAGAGACATGATTGTGTCGAGGCACAGATCTGGGGAAGGGTAAAAAATGTCTGCAGCATTGAAGGTCCCCAAGAACACAGTGGCCTCCATCATTCTTAAATGGAAGAAGCTTGGAACCACCAAGACTCTTCCTAGAACTGGCCGCCACGGCCAAACTGAGCAATCGGGGGAGAAGGGCCTTGGTCAGGGAGGTGACCAAGAACCCGATGGTAACTCTAACAGAGCTCTAGAGTTCTTCTGTGGAGATGGGAGAACCTTCCAGAAGGACAAACATCTCTGCAGCACTCCACCAATCAGGCCTTTATGGTAGTGGCCAGACGGAAGCCACTCCTCAGTAAAAGGCACATGACAGCCCACTTGGAGTTTGCCAAAAGGCACCTAAAGACTCTCAGACCATGGGAAATAAGATTCTCTGGTCTGATGAAACCAAGATTGAACTCTTTGGCCTGAATGCCAAGCATCACGACTGGAGGAAACCTGGCACCATCCCTACGGTGAAGCATGGTGGTGGCAGAATCATGCTGTGGGGATGTTTTTCAGCCGCAGGGACTGGGAGACTAGTCAGGATCGAGGCAACGACCCCTAAGCACATAACCAAGACAACGCAGGAGTGGCTTCGGGACAAGTCTCTGAATGTCCTTCAGTGGCCCAGCCAGAGCCCGGACATAAACCCGATTTAACATCTCTGGAGAGACCTGAAAATAGCTGTGCAGCAACACTCCTCATCCAACCTGACAGCGCTTGAGAGGATCTGCAGAGAAGAATGGGAGATATTCCCCAAATACTGGTGTGCCAAGCTTGTAGCGTCATACCCAAGAAGACTGGAGGCTGTAATCGCTGACAAAGGTGCTTGAACAAAGTACTGAGTAAAGGGTCTGAATACTTATGTTAATTTGATATTTCCATTTATTTTTTTATTTTTTATTAGCAAATGTTTCTAAAAACCTGTTTTTGCTTTGTCATTATGGGGTATTTTGTTTAGATTGATGAGGGAATAAAACAATGTAATCAATTTTAGAATAAGGCTGTAATCTAACAAAATGTGGAAAATGTCAAATGGTCTGAATACTTTCCGAAGGCACTGTATCTCTCTCTCTCTCTGTGTGTGTTAGGGCTGAGGGTGAGATGACAGGGAGATGAAGTCTCTCAGGGATGTGAGTGAGTAAGAGGTTGGGAGGTAGTAATGGACGGAACCTGTATGCTGGTGACCTGGAGCGGAGAAGGAGCAACAAAGTGGCGGAACATGAGAATGTAGTTGATTGTGGTGTGGGCTAGTAGAGGGAGTAACTACTACTTACCGTAGAAAAGTCGAAGCGATGATACCCTTTCGGAACAAAAGTCTCTGTGATTTAATGGTCATCACTCAGTGAATGAATGAATTAAGGAATAATTACCGTATTATATTAAAAGCCAGGGATTGTAAAATGAAACATATTTCACAATAGAGAGAACAGATACTGTAACATTTGAATTGTATTTTCTACTAAAGACAAAAGTTTCATAATTGTATGCAATATAGGTTTTGCCCCTCTTATTACGATATAAAGTAGGGATGGCTACTTTGATGGGGGTGGGGCTACAAAAAAACAGAACTCATCATGAGGGGCCGCAATGGCTCGTATGTGACTCCTCAATTAATGACTTCACAATGTTAAAAGGGATATTCAATGTTTATTTTTGTATTTTTACCCATTTACCAATAGATGCCCTGGAAAATCTCCCTGGTCTGTGTGGTTGAATTGGAAAATCTCCTTGGTCTCTGTAGTTGAACTGGAAAATCTCCCTGGTTTTTGTGGTAGAATCTGTGTATGAAATGTGTTGCTTGACTGAAGGACCTTACAGATAATTGTACGTGTGGGGTACAGAGATGAGGTAGTCATTCAAAAATCATGTTGAACACTATTATTGAACACAGATTCAATAAGTGCATGCAACTTATGTGACTTGTTAAGCACATTGTTACTCCTGAACTTAGGCTTGCCATAACAAAGGGGTTAAATATTTATTGACTCAAGACATTTCAGCTTTTCATTTTTAAATAATTTGTAAACATTTCAAAAAACATAATTCCACTTTGACATTATGGGGTAGGCCAGTGACACAACATCTCAATTTAATCCATTTTAAATTCAGGCTGTAACGCAACAAAATGAGGAACAAGTCAAGTGGTGTGACTACTATCTGAAAGCACTGCATTCTATTATTCTAACTCTCAACTGTAAGTTAAGACCGTGACCCTGAAACTGATCTTCTTGGATCCCGAAATTGTGATCCGAAACGAATTGGATCTGTGAAGTTCCCATCCAACACCGACAGGACCCGGTCATAAAAATAAAAAAATCAATACCCAATCCGATTCGGATCCGAGGTGGACCAGATCCGACCCATAATACTGTATGTCCGAGATGAGAGAGATTAAAAAGTCCGCTTTATTGGTGTGTAAGCCAGCAGAATTGTTTTGACTTGTCTGGCAGTTAGGTAGCGAACATTAACGTTTCACATGCATTTTATTTTGTAGGCCTATCTAAAATAATAGAGTTGTGGTCTACACTACAGCTTATTACTTTCATAAATGACATCCCTAATTTAAAATGTCGTCACAAGAAGAAGGGAAGGGGTGTGTGGCGAAGATGCACTATAGGCGCGTCTCTCTCCAGAATGCGCTTTCTGTCTCCCGCTAAATCGTGCGCATTCATTGTTTCATTGTGTGAATGCCCTTTGTTTATTAATGTTTATTTTTTATGTATTTTGCTTGAGCACGCATAGAAGTACCTGGCCTGTGTGCAAATGTAGGCCTATAAAAGTTCCCTTTTGGGGATGTCTGATAGTAGCCTATTTCTGATTGTCTTAACTCGCCACCTCTTATGAGCCGCGGAGCTTCTTTTATCACCACACACAGAAAGTCAGCAGAGGGTTTTACATCCATTGCGAATGATAATAGTTCCTTACTGTATTTGAAAAAATATTTCCAACACTCTGCTTCTCGATAGGCTTAAGTAACCTCCGTGCCTAGGTGTGAAATAGCAACATATTGCTGATCCATCCTATATCTCCCGTGGAAACGTCAAAGATAGGCTACCTGAACACTTCACCCTTGTGCAAATACAACTGTCTGTTCCGAGCTCATTGGCGTGGTAAACAGTGAGGGCCCAGTTGAAACAATGTTGCAAGTTCGCTATATTCAATTCAAATAGCTTTTTTGGCATGGGAAACATATGTTTACATTGCCAAAGCAAGTGAAATAGGTAATAAACAAAAGTGAAATAAATAATAAAAAATGAACAGTAAACATTACACTCACAAAGTTCCAAAGGAATAGAGAAATGTCAAAAATCATATTATGGCTATATACAGTGTTGGGCCCCGTGTAGCTCAGTTGGTAGAGCATGGCGCTTGCAATGCCAGGGTTGTGGGTTGATTCCCACGGGGGGCCAGTATGAAAATATATGCACTCACTAACTGTAAGTTGCTCTGGATAAGAGCGTCTGCTAAATGACTAAAATGATGTGCAAATAGTTAAAGTACAAAAGATTAACTAAATATGGGTTGCATTTACAATGGTGTTTGTTCTTCAATGGTTGCCCTTTTCTTGTGGCAACAGGTCACAAATCTTGCTGCTGTGATTGCACACTGTGGTATTTCTCCCAGTAGATATGGGAGTTGATCAAATTTGGATTTGTTTTCGAATTCTTTGTGGGTCTGTGTAATCTGAGGGAAATATGTGTCTCTAATATGGTCATACATTTGGCAGGAGGTTAGGAAGTGCAGCTCAGTTTCCACCTCATTTTGTGGGCAGTGTGCACATAGCCTGTCTTCTCTTGAGAGCCAGGTCGGCCTACGGCAGCCTCTTTCAATAGCAAGGCTATGCTCACTGAATCTGTACATATTCAAAGCTTTCCTTAAGTGTGGGTCAGTCACAGGGGTCAGGTATTCTGCCACTGTGTACGCTCTGTTTAGGGCCAAATAGCATTCTAGTTTGCGCTGTTTTTTTGTTAATTCTTTCCAATGTGTCAAGTAATTATCTTTTTGTTTTCTTATGATTTGGTTGGGTCTAATTGTGTTGCTGTCCTGGGGCTCTTTGGGGTCTGTTTGTGTTTGTGAACAGAGCCCCAGGACCAGCTTGCTTAGGGGACTCTTCTCCAGGTTAATCTCTCTGTAGGTGATGGCTTTGATGTGGAAGGTTTGGGAATCTTTTCCTTTTAGGTGGTTGTAGAATTTAATGGCTCTTTTCTGGATTTTGATCATTAGTGGGTATCGGCCTAATTCTGCTCTACATGCATTATTTGGTGTTTTACGTTGTACACTGAGGATATTTTTGTAGAATTCTGCATTCAGAGTCTGAATTTGGTGTTTGTCCCATTTTGTCAATTCTTGGTTGGTGAGCAGACCCCAGACCTCACAACCATCAAGGGCAATGTGTTCTATAACTGCTTCAAGTATTTTTAGCCAGATGATAATTGGTATGTCGAATTCCTTTTGATGGCGTAGAAGGCCCTTCTTGCCTTGTCTCTCAGATCGTTCACAGCTTTGTGGAAGTTACCTGTGGCGCTGATGTTTAGGCTGAGGTACGTATAGTTTTTTGTGTGCTCTAGGGCAACAGTGTCTAGATGAATTTGTATTTGTGGTCATGGCAACTGGACCTTCTTTGGAACACCACATTTTTGTCTTACTGAGATTTACTGTCAGTTCCCAGGTCTGACAGAATATGTGCAGAAGATCTAGGTGCTGCTGTAGACCCTCGTTGGTTGGGGACAGAAGCACCAGATCATCAGCAAACAGTAGACATTTGACTTCAGATTCTAGTAGGGTGAGGCCGGGTGCTGCAGACTGTTCTAGTGCCCTCGCCAATTCGTTGATATATATGTTGAAGAGGGTGGGGCTCAAGTTGCATCCCTATCTCACCCGACGGCCCTGTGGAAAGAAATGTGTGTCATCAGGATATTTTCTTGTTCAAATCTAATTTCGGATCTGGTCGGTGGCCACCAAGCGTGATCCAACCTGGGATCCGAGGGTCAACTACAGAATTTTGGCTCCGATCTGTTTGGATACCGGGTCGGATCTCGGGTAATCGGGTTAGGGTATAACTAACTGATCAGATAAATCATGCTATTGAAAATCAAGCTTCCAATGAAAATCCAGCACAATCATAGCTTTTTGAGGACACTTTTTGCTAGTTTCTATGTAGCTAGTGATGTGGAAAATTATCACTATACTTGTTTTTGTAGAATCAAGATAGACTTTATTACATATAGCAACGAAAGCCGAGCTGGTCTGCAGAGCACCTCTCGTCTACCTCTCAGCTCTCTATTTATATAGTCATATTCACATACATCTTAGCTTAAAGCCCCTCCCTCTTGGGTTCCCCCACCACCATTCTCAGTTTCCCCCTCTCGACCGCTCCGCCCACTTCCTTAGTCTATGATAGCGGCTAAATTGGACTTTTATTCAGTTTAGAATCAATAGTAGTACAATCAAGCCCTTGTCATGCAAAAACAATCATGTTTAGTTTAAACTCTGTTCAACCCATGACATGTCCACACTCAATCTTTCAAACGTACCTAAACCCACTCCTCTTCTTCCCTTCCGTCATGCTATAATTACTCATGACTAGTCTGAACTCTGTTCAACTCTTCTCCACTCTCAGGACTTTGTTTTGAGGAGAGAGGCAAAAGGCAACAGTCTGGTTTCAGTCTCTGATAAGGTAGGACAGCCATGGATTAGGTAAGAGCGAGGAATTTGACCCGAGGTCAGACCCCCATTTCACACACACACAAACCCAGTGAAAGGAACCAATTAAGTTCCTGCCTAGCAACAGAGAATTCAGACTATATGTTCGTCATGTCTGTGATTAACTTTGTTTATCCAATAGTTTACTGAAAAATCTTCATCACTAGATAAGTATCTAAATATCTTTTATCAGACCAATAAAAGTGTATGAGTAATGTGACATTTTCCGTTCTTCCTCCTATCTAGTGCCAATCAATCTGGCCCTTCCATTTATCCGCCCCCTCTCTCTCTCTCCCTCTTCTCCTTGTACTCCTCTTCGTACTCCTCCTCCCCCTCCTCTTTGTCCTCTACCTCCGCCTATTTCTCCTCCTCCTCCTCCTCCTCCTCCTCCTCCTCCTCCTCTTTGTCCTCTACCTCCGCCTATTTCTCCTCCTCCTCCTCCTTCTCCTCCTCCTCCTCCTCCTCCTCCTCCTCCTCCTCCTCCTCCTCTTTCTCCTCTACCTCCTCCTCCTCCTTCTCTTTTTCTCATCAGTCAGTTCTCTTAGTATGCCCATTGCTGTCATCAACGGCCATACTGTATGCCAGCTTCCCATTCAGTAGACTTTCTGTCTGCTGTATCCCCCCCATTGCTTGAGTACCCACAATTTATACGAGGCGACTAGCCGAGATACAGTCATTAAAAGACATCGGACCCTTTAGACACCTCTCTTGGCGTGTGTCTGTTAGCTCCTCAGCTCACCTTGTGATGTAGGAAGTGAAAGGCAGGTGGTTTTGCACCGAATGCACAGAGAAAAAACAAGTTACATTGAACAAAAATATAAACGCAACATGTAAAGTGTTGGTCCCATGTTTCATGAGTTGAAATAAAATATCCCAGACATTTTCCATACGCACAAAACGCTTATTTCTCTCAAATTTTGTGCACAAATTTGTTTACATCCCTGATAGTGAGCATTTCTCCTTTCTCAAGATAGTCCATCCACCTGACAGGTGTGGCATATCAAGAAGCTGATTAAACAGCATGATCACTACACAGGTGCACCTTGTGCTGGGGACAATAAAAGGTCACTCTAAAATATGCTGTTTTGTCACACAACAATTGGCATGCTGACTGCAGGAATGTCCACCAGAGCTGTTGCCAGAGAATTGAATGTTCATTTCTCTACCATAAGTCGCCTCCAAAGTCCTTTTAGAGAATTTGGCAGTACTCAGTCCAACCGGCCTCACAACCGCAGACCACGTGTAACCACGCCAACCCAGGACCTCCATATCCGGCTTCTTTACCTGTGGGATCATTTGAGACCAGCCACCCGGGCAGCTGATGAAACTGTGGGTTTGCACAACCGAAGAATTTCTGCACAAACTGTCAGAAACCGTCTCAGGGAAGCTCATCTGCGTGCTCATCGTCCTCACCAGGGTGTTGACCTGACTGCAGTTCGGCGTCGTAACCGACTTCAGTGGGGAAATGCTCACCTTCGATGGCCACTGGCACGCTGGAGAAGTGTGCTCTTCACGGATGAATCACGGTTTGAACTGTACCGGGCAGATGGCAGACAGCATGTATTGCGTCGTGTGGGCGAGCAGTTTGCTGATGTCAACGTTGTGAACAGAGTGCTCCATGGTGGTGGTGGAGTTATGGGTATGGGCAGGCATAAGCTATGGAAAACGAACACAATTGCATTTTATCGATGGCAATTTGAATGCACAGAGATACCGTGATGAGATCCTGAGGCCCATTATCGTGCCATTCATCCACTGCCATCAGCTCATGTTTCAGCATGATAATGCGCGGCCCCATGACGCAAGGATCTGTACACAATTCCTGGAAGCTGAAAATGTCCCAGTTCTTCCATGGTCTGCATACTCACCAGACATGATATCACCCATTGAGATGCTCTGAATCGACATGTACGACAGCATGTTCCAGTTCCCGCCAATATCCAGCAACTTCACACAGCCGTTGAAGAGAAGTGGGACAACATTTCACAGGCCACAATCAACAGCCTGATCAACTCTGTGTGAAGAAGAAATGTCGCGCAGCATGAGGCAAATGGTGGTCACACCAGATACTGACTGGTTTTCTGATCCATGCCCCTACCTTGTTTTTGAAGTTATCTGTGACCAACAGATGCATATCTGTATTTCCAGTCATATGAAATCCTTCGATTAGAGCCTAATTTATTTATTTCAAATTGACTGATTTCCTTATATGAACTGTAACTCAGTAAAATCTTTGAAATTGTTGCATGTTGTGTTTATATTTTTGTTCAGGATAGATTCATGGTTACAAAAAATTGTTCTGGTAGTGTAACGGAGGCGTTTCGGTGAACCACACTCGCATGATGACTAATGTTGCCTGAGATCTGAAGACTTACGTTAGCTCCCCGATCTAACGCCTAGGCTTCTGCTCAGCGGGTATCATGTATCGCTGTCGCAAATGAGAGCCAGGTTTGAACCCGGTTAGTCCCTCACACTAGCAGGGACATAGGCTGTGTGAGTGAGCTCATTGACAGGAGTGAGTGACAGCTCATTTGAAAGATACAGATGGCTACTCAAACTGTCTAGACTTTAGCTCAGCGGGCTAAAATATCCTTGAAGGCGAACAGCTGCATGAGACGTGGGTTTGAACCCTGTTCGGTCAACACTATCCCAGACATACAGTCTTAAAAAAAAGTGCTATTTAGAACCTAAAAGGGTTCTTTGGCTGTCCCAATAGGAGAACCTTTTGAAGAACTAGTTTTGGTTCCAGGTAAAACCCCTTTTGGTTCCAGGTAGAACCCTTTTCGGTTCCATGTAGAACCCTTTCCACAGAGGGTTCTACATGTAATGCAAAAGGGTTCTACCTGAAACCAAAACGGGTTCTCTTATGGGGACAGCTGAAGAACACTTTTGGAACCCTTTTTTTCTAAGAGTGTAGGATAGATGAGAGGCGTGTGAGTGACAGCTCATTTGAATGATGCAGACGGCTTATGCACAGACATCAAAGGAAGACAAACACCATTCAGATCATTGGAGAGGGTGTAATTTCTAAAATAATAGAAATAATTGGACATCACACATTTTATATGAGGATCTATTCAAATGAATAGACGTCACCGACTCAAACTTGTGATTTGATAGCTCAAGTGGCTATTGTGTATCTGATGGAAACATAAAGAAGAAAATTAAGCTGCGATGAGACAAAGGCTTGTGATCACAATGTCACATCCCGAGACCTCAGATGATGATGTGTTGTTTGTGATCACGATGAAATGACACGAGGTGAAAACACTCTTGGTGCTGTCTGGAAGGTTCCATATGACTAATATACATACTCGCGTACAAGGATGCAGACACACAGGCACACACACACACACTGACAAACACACACGTCTCCTCCCAGATAATGGGTCTATGGCAGGTTCAGGTGTGTTCTCACTGAGAGGATGATTCGTCCAATCTCCGTAGCCACTCACAGAACAGACACGAGTAGCCATGAAGACACTCAAGTCATTTTTTTTCGCTTCACAGTCCTCTATAATGAAATGAAACTCCAGGATACTGGTCATCTATTACCAACATAGACCAAACACAGGAGGAACACACAGAAAACACCTTTGTAGGTCGATTCTCAATTTGTGTTCGTCTCTTTACACAATGGATTTCAGTTTGTATCTGTTTGTGTCACCACAGGAACAGTTTCTGTTTGTCTGTGGATGTAATGGGTGGGATTTTACCTGTTTGTGGCCCTGGCGGCACAGATTGTGTGTCTTGTAGGATTTCTTACAAGCTGTTGAACAAAATGGCACCTCATCTTACTCTAACTCATTTTCAAAAACTAATATACAGTGAATTGGTTTGTTACTGCCTGTTCAGTTCTCTCACAGGGCTTAAAGCACAACTAGCTCATTTCTTCCCCCTCCCTATCTCTCACTTTCAATATGTCTCTCTCTCTTACTTTCTCTTTCTCTTCTCTCTCTCTGTTCCTCTCTCTCTCTCTTTCTTTCTTTATTTCTCTCTCTTGTTCTCTCTCTCTCTTTTCCACACAACGTTGATATTATTCCCATATGTACCCAGCTGTGGCTCTAACATTCATTGATGTTTGCAATTTACTGTAGCTTGTGGTTGAACCTATACAGTATACGGACATTTATATCTGTATTATGTATTATGTTCTGTGTTATGTCATGTTTCATGTTTTGTGTGGACCCCAGGAAGAGTAGCTGCTGCTTTCGCAACAGCTAATGGGGATCCTAATAAAATACCAACAGGACATGTCCAGGAGGGTAGAATCAATCATCCTACTGATACCTTATTTGCTACAAGGAAAACGGAACATAAACCCAACTCTGAGGGGTCTGTGCAACAACCATCTGTCTCCTACTCTAATGGTCAGAGTTAGAGTAAGACATTCACAAAATACAAAGCTGTATTTCTTCAAGTTAGTCATTAAATAATTAATCCAGGGCTGTTTCCTGCAATCCAGGGCTGATTCCTACAATCTGGCCTTAATGGCCAGGTACTGTTATAATCTCCACCCGGCACAGCCAGAAGGGGACTGGTTCTTCATATCACTATGTCTGTCGGCAGGTACCACTACTGTCATCCGTTGAGACGCTAAACGACGTGCAGTCAGTCACCAACGTGCATAATACACGCCTGATGTCTTTGTAATCACTTTAGTAACTTCCAGATGGGGACAAACTGCCTACAGCTGTAAAGGCATAGAGATACAATATGTGTTCTATTTAATTCTGTATGTGTGTGTAGATCTGGTGTGCAGCAGTGGAGGCTGGTGGGAGGAGCTATAGGAGGATGGGCTCATTGTAATGGCTGGAATGGAATACATGGAATGGAGTCAAACATGTGGTGTCCATATGTTTGATGTGTTTGATACCGTTCCATGTATTCCATTCCAGCCATTACAATGAGCCCATCCTCCTATAGCTCCTCCCATAGCCTGTATTGCACCAGACTCCACTGGTGTGTGTGTGGTTGTGTAAATTTGTGAATTTTTGTTAGGATCCCCATTAGCTAATGCCGTAACGTTAGCTAATCTTCCTGGGGTCCAACACCAATTAATAAGACATTACAAACAATTGAAAATTAAGACTTTACAAACATTTAACAAGTAGACAAAACAGACAATTAAAATACCTGACAGGTAACTCATTTAACATTCAGTTGATGCTTTCAATTTCCTGTCCAGTCATATGGTCTATCGCATTAGATGTTCTTTAATTTTTTACTTGAAGCTGGATTTACTTTTTGCCTGAGAAATATGGATTGGTAAAGAGTTTCATTCAGCTATGGCTCTATATACAACTGTAGATTTAAGGTGAATTGTCCTTGGCTTGGGTTGTCTTAGATGCCCTGAATTTATCTGTCTGGTTTGATGGTTATGCGTGTTGCTAGTATGTACTAACTGGTTTGAAAAATACTGTGTTTAAAAAAAATAACATTCCTAAAGAAAATCAGAAGACTGGATAGTAATTTGTTTTCAACGTGAAGCCATGAGAGATTCTGAAGCGTTTTGTAATATTCATACTGATAGAACAATGTGGCAGCCCTGTTTTGAGCTACCGGTATTTGGAGCTTTTTAAAATCTTTCTTTGCTGCAGATGACCATATAACTGGACAGGTGTGATAGGACCAGGGATTGAATCACCTGATTCAGAGTGCTAGATGTTACATACTCTGAAAATTTTATTGTAACAGCAATTCCCTTACCCATCTTAATAACAATAGTATCTATGTGTTCTGACCATGATAAAGCTTTGTCTAGTAGTTTCTTTTTTTTTCATTTGCTCTACATGCGTTCTATTAATCGGCAAATTCAATTGGGGATCATCAGTTAGCATATATCTTGAACCAAATACAATACATTTAGTTTTAGGAATGTTCAACACCAATTTCTTCATATCAACCCACTCAGACACCATTCTTAGTTCACTACACAGTACATCTGTTAGCTCATTACATTCTGATGCTGTGCTATACATTGTAGAGTCATCAGCATACATTACCACTCTTGCTTTGATCATTACTGAAGGTAAATCATTAGTAAAGATAGAGAAGTGGGCATAGGCAGCTTCCTTGAGGAACACCACCGCCTAGGTGCCTTACTCTGGGCGCACACTGAGCAGGAGGAGACATACACCCTCACATCCTTAGCCAAGTTAGGCCACCAGTACTTTCCGGTCAGGCAGCGCACTGTACGGCCGATACCTGGGTGACCAGAGGAGGGTGACGTGTGTGCCCAGTAGATCAGACGATCACGGATAAGAGCAGGCACGTACTGTAGCCCATCTGGACACTGAGGTATCCGTGCGTAATGCCTGCTCTATATCCGCGTCCATCGCCCATACTACCGGCGCCACAATGCAGGAGGCCGACAGTATGGGAGTGTTGTCGCTGGGCCTCTCCTCTGTGTCATGCAGCCGGGACAGTGCGTCTGCCTTCATGTTCTTCGTACCCGGGATGTATGATAGAGTGAAATCAAACCGGGTGAAGAATAGGGCCCACCTGGCCTGGCGAGGATTCAGCTTCCTCGCTGCCCGGATGTACTCCAGGTTACGGTGGTCCGTCCAGACGAGGAAAGGGTGTTTTGCCCCCTCGAGCCAATGCCTCCACACGGTCAAGGCTCGGACAACAGCCAACAGCTCGAACAAGGAGGGGAGGCAGCCTCGGCAGAAGTCGTGACAATATGACATGGAGCCATCAGTTGGACTCATGGCATTCCTCAACTTATCCCCTTGCCTGTAAAATATTCATTAAAGTAGTTTGCAATTGTAATAAATATACCCTTTGATTCAACAAAAGAGGCGGACATGTTCCAATTCCTATGCACCCTTTTTTCCCATCACCCTTTACTTCATACATTTTGTCACAAGATTTCTTAATTTACAATAACTTTGCTTATCAAACAGAGTGACATAACGTTGAATCATAAAATTTCTCAGCTCATTATCAATCCATGGGGCACCGTTTGACCTCACAGTGCATTTTCTTAAAGGAGCATGCTTATCAGCAATACTCATAAATAATTTCATAAACAAATTTAGTGACATTTCAGGATCATCCTTACTACACACTTCTAGCAATTGCACATTTTTAATCTCATCCACAAATGAGTCCTGATTGAACCCTCTGTAGGACCTTCAGTGGATTACATTAGGGCCAGCCTTTGGTATTTTAGTTTTCCTAGTGAGTGCAACCAAGTTATGATCACTACAGCCTAGTGCAACTGATACAGCTTTAGAACAATGTTCAGCCATGTTAGTAAAAATGTGATCAATACAAGTCGATGATGTTATACCGGACCTATTAGTGAAGGTTCTGGTTGGTGATGTCATAACTTGGGTCAGGTTACATACATTGGCAACATGTGGTCCTCTGTAGCTCAGCTGGTAGAGCACTGCGCTTGTAACGCCAAGGTAGTGGGTTCGATCCCCGGGACCACCCATACACCAAAAAAAATTTATGCACGTATGACTGTAAGTCGCTTTGGATAAAAGCGTCTGCTAAATGGCATATTATAAATACCTTTATTTCTCATTGGACAGTTGGTGTTAAAAACATCTATGTTCATATTTCCCAAAAAATATATTACCTATCAGATATCTTATCCAACATTTCGCAAATTACATCAAGATATTTCACATCAGCACTAGGTGGCCTATAGCAGCAACCAACTAGTATAGCTTTCAAATGTGGTAAATTCACCTGTACCCATAGCGCCTCCAATCCATTCAACATTAAGTCCTTACGTTGTTTTGCTGGAATATGACTCTGGATGTAACTGCAACTCCACCCCCATATCTATGTCTGTCCCTCCTGAACAAATTGTATCCATGTATAGAGATCTCAGCATCCTCAAAAGAAGAGTCCAAGTGATTCTCTGATATTGCCAATCCATGAATATTGTTTGACTGCACTAGACAGCATATTTGATGAATCTTGTTCCTTAAACTGCACATATTCAAGTGAGCAATTAACAGCCCTTTCTTTGGTAGATTTACAGTATTTATATGTCCAAACATGAATCAGCAGTTAGAATCTGAGAGAGAGAGGGGGATTACTTGTGTCCTCCGAACTTGGGAGGGAGGGTGAACAATCAGTTTGTCATACCTCAGGGAGGCTATGTCACCTCGTTCTCTTGCAGTCTTCATAGCTGGTATTAGTTCCTTTCTTCTTTGACGGACTGCATCAGAGAAATCCTCATTGATGTAGATGTAGGACCCTTTAAGGCATTTGACTTTTTCAAGGACTGCAAGCTTATCCTTGAATGTGAATTGGCCTGGGTCTGGTTCCATTGGCACCACCATTGGCACCACCAGTGCCCCCTGGTTTCCCAGACCGGTTAGCACGTTCCAGCTGTGTGTGTGTGTGTGTGTGTGTGTGTGGCATAGCAGCAGAGACAGAGGAAAAAGGTCCTAGCTTTAGGATATCATGTAGAAGAGTGGTAAGCCCAGACCTCCTGCTGGAGGAAGGAGTGGGAGAAACACAGCATACAGACCAATTAAGACTTGTGTCTCAATACAGGTCAGAGCATCAATAGATCCAACTAAATACCTACCGATCGGCAGCCCACTAACTGAGACAGTTTGAAAGACTTCAATATAAAAGGTCAATGTGGACATGTAGCATTCATTGAATCATCTAGTTATGACAGCACTTTAAGTCATAACCTTGAGATTGAATAGCTGTTATGTGAAGACCAGTACTGTATGATGGCATGCAGCATGTGAAAATGTAAAGACTGTATGGTGATTTTCATCAAGTGGAAATGTAAATATTGTATGGTGATTTTCATCGGGTGAAAATGTGAAGATTATATGGTGTTTTTCACCGGGTTGAAATGTGAAAATTATATGGTGTTTTCATCGGGTGGAAATGTGAAGATTATATGGTGTTTTTCACCGGGTTGAAATGTGAAGATTATATGGTGTTTTTCACCGGGTTGAAATGTGAAGATTATATGGTGTTTTTCACCGGGTTGAAATGTGAAGATTATATGGTGTTTTCATCGGGTGGAAATGTGAAGATTATATGGTGTTTTTCACCGGGTTGAAATGTGAAGATTATATGGTGTTTTTCACCGGGTTGAAATGTGAAGATTATATGGTGTTTTTTCACCGGGTTGAAATGTGAAGATTATATGGTGTTTTCATCGGGTGGAAATGTGAAGATTATATGGTGTTTTTCACCGGGTTGAAATGTGAAGATTATATGGTGTTTTTCGGCGGGTTGAAATGTGAAGATTATATGGTGTTTTTCACCAGGTTGAAATGTAAAGAATGTATGGTCTCTTTAGATCCACAGATGTGTATCATTAACCAGTGTAGATGTAGGGTCACTTCCATATAGCTGGTAAATACAGTGGGGAAAAAAAGTATTTAGTCAGCCACCAATTGTGCAAGTTCTCCCACTTAAAAAGATGAGAGAGGTTTGTAATTTTCATCATAGGTACACGTCAACTATGACTAACAAATTGAGAAAAAAAAATCCAGAAAATCACATTGTAGGATTTTTAATTAATTTATTTGCAAATTATGGTGGAAAATAAATATTTGGTCACCTACAAACAAGCAAGATCTCTGGCTCTCACAGACCTGTAACTTCTTCTTTAAGAGGCTCCTCTGTCCTCCACTCGTTACCTGTATTAATGGCACCTGTTTGAACTTGTTATCAGTATAAAAGACACCTGTCCACAACCTCAAACAGTCACACTCCAAACTCCACTATGGCCAAGACCAAAGAGCTGTCAAAGGACACCAGAAACAAAATTGTAGACCTGCACCAGGCTGGGAAGATAGAATCTGCAATAGGTAAGCAGCTTGGTTTGAAGAAATCAACTGTGGGAGCAATTATTAGGAAATGGAAGACATACAAGACCACAGATAATCTCCCTCGATCTGGGGCTTCACGCAAGATCTCACCCCGTGGGGTCAAAATGATCACAAGAACGGTGAGCAAAAATCCCAGAACCACACGGGGGGACCTAGTGAATGACCTGCAGAGAGCTGGGACCAAAGTAACAAAGCCTACCATCAGTAACACACTACGCCGCCAGGGACTCAAATCCTGCAGTGTCAGACGTGTCCCCCTGCTTAAGCCAGTACATGTCCAGGCCCGTCTGAAGTTTGCTAGAGTGCATTTGGATGATCCAGAAGAGGATTGGGAGAATGTCATATGATCAGATGAAACCAAAATATAACTTTTTTGGTAAAAACTCAACTCCGTCGTGTTTGGAGGACAAAGAATGCTGAGTTGCATCCAAAGAACACCATACCTACTGTGAAGCATGGGGGTGGAAACATCATGCTTTGGGGCTGTTTTTCTGCAAAGGGACCAGGACGACTGATCCGTGTAAAGGAAAGAATGAATGGGGCCATGTACCGTGAGATTTTGAGTGAAAACCTCCTTCCATCAGCAAGGGCATTGAAGATGAAACGTGGCTGGGTCTTTCAGCATGACAATGATCCCAAACACACCGCCCGGGCAACGAAGGAGTGGCTTCGTAAGAAGCATTTCAAGGTCCTGGAGTGGCCTAGCCAGTCTCCAGATCTCAACCCCATAGAAAATCTTTCGAGGGAGTTGAAAGTCCGTGTTGCCCAGCGACAGCCCCAAAACATCACTGCTCTAGAGGAGATCTGCATGGAGGAATGGGCCAAAATACCAGCAACAGTGTGTGAAAACCTTGTGAAGACTTACAGAAAACGTTTGACCTGTGTCATTGCCAACAAAGGGTATATAACAAAGTATTGAGAAACTTTTGTTATTGACCAAATACTTATTTTCCACCATAATTTGCAAATAAATTCATTAAAAATCCTACAATGTGATTTTCTGGATTTTTTTTCCTCATTTTGTCTGTCATAGTTGACGTGTACCTATGATGCAAATTACAGGCCTCTCTTATCTTTTTAAGTGGGAGAACTTGCACAATTGGTGGCTGACTAAATAATTTTTTCCCCCACTGTAAATACCAGCCCATTACACACCATGTTCATGAGACACTCAATTCTCCATATTAACTACTGCTGCTTTAATATAATGTTGAGACCAATGTGTTGAGTGGTGATGGACCCCAGTATATTACATCAGAATCTCATCTCTTCATCTATATGACCTTCATATCCGTCAACCTCTGATCATCTGTTTATCATAGCGACCCTCCCTTTGGGTTTCTAAACTCAGTTAGCCGTACACTGTATCATGCAGAAGTAGAGCTATGGCCATGAGACCAGTGTGTTGAGTAAACTACATCTTAATGAATCTCATATCCCTCATTCTACAACCATCTCTTTATCAATACGACCCACCCTCTGGGTTTCTAAACTCAGTTAGCCCACTACAGACAGCATCATGACATGTCTAGATATGCTGATAAGCAGTGTAACCTACTCACCCTCAGACCAAGAGACCAGTGTGTTGAGTGGAGAAGGACCAGAGAAGATGATATCTTAATGAATCTCATATCCCTCATTCCACAACCATCTCGTTATCAATATGACCCTCCCTCCTTTAACTCAGTCTACATTATCATTAGATGTTCAGATATGCAGATAATCGGTGGACCCTCATCTGCCCTGTGGACAGTGACTCACAGTTGGTGTCTTCCCTTCCTTCCTTGTTGACGTTCGGTGTTGAAGGAAACCCATGCATTGGTTTCTATTTAAATCTATCAATACGTCAAAAGGTGCCACAAAGCCCTGGGGATTACAGGAAGTGTGCGAAGTGACAGAACGTTAGAAAGATAGGACGCAACAGATAGGACGCCACTTTTAATTATGTTGTGATGTTGATGATCTGACATTTTCAGGATAAACACAGTGACAAATGAAGCAGTCATTCAACAGCGCTGGTGTCGTGACAACCTCCATCTCATTATCTCTCTCTCTCTCTCTCTCTCATACAGACTGTCTCCCTGTCAAATAGCATGTATCTCTTCCAACCTCTTGTTTCCCCCTCGACCAACCTCAGACAGCCCGTGTTGACTTTGATGTAAAATTCAATGACCTATAAGGCTTATGTATTTTTAAGATCATCATTTCTCCATACAGGACTGTAGCGCCAAAGGATTCAGGTGCTTAAGGTTTTATTCTGTTAGAGGTAACCGTAGCAACATGGGCACTGACATTAAGAGATAAAAGGTGAACACTCATTTGTGGTGATTAAGAAGCCATCAGGACCTTATCAGCTCGTATCTATCTACCCACTCTGACTCTACCTAGACCTCTGGCACCTGGTGCACCTACTACAGGTCTGTGCAGCTGCTGGCCAGACATAGCAACAGACCTGGATTTCTTTCAAATACATTAGCTAGGCGTTTGACTGAGCCTCGCTGGCGTGCCAGATGGTCCAACAACAACAGCCATTTGAACCCTGATCTGCACAGCAACTGTACTTTCATACTGTATGTGAAACCCTCTTTCCTAAAGAAACCACATGTGTTGGAGAATGAATAGTGTATTAAATTCATCTTTCATATGTTAGACTCTCCTTAAAGGGGCAATCTGCAGTTGCTACATCCATTTTGTATTTATAAATGAATGATTCTTGAAGAATATAACTGATAAATTCTTCATGAGCTTAGTTCAACTGTCATACCCCATCAGAACACAAAATATAAGCTTGATTTACTCCAATGTTTGTAAACAAAGTAAATGTAAACAAACACTCAAAACATGGTTAAAACTATAATTTTGATATCATGGATTGTCAGACTTTGCATCCACAGTTCTGTCTATGAATTTGAGTGGTTACATTTCTCCAGCCCCATCCCTCAGCTTTTTACTGAAACAGGGGCGGGGACAATGTGTTGTTATTGTTTCAACTGCTGATTGCCGCTTAAAAGATGAAACCATATGGAGAATGAGTAGTGTATTACATTCATCCTACATATTTGAAAACCTCCCACACCTAAAACATGAAACCACATTTGTTGCCCAGTGAATGAGTCATTTGTTGTGCTATATCTTATGAAAGGCTGTCTGCCATATGTTCTCACTATGGCAGTATAAAATGACATCTGTGTGTTATGAACAGTAATCCAATCAACAGAAGAAGGGCTGTCTGTTATAGATGTCAGTTGTCACTTACAGAGGAAAGGCTTCGAGGAGAGGTTATCAATCTTATGTGTTGTAGTGTTTGTGTGGGCATCTTTATGTGTGTGTGTTTGTGTGTGTGAGGAGGGGCTCTTAGGAGAACCTTGAGTCATCAGTCAGTGTGCTGTAGTGTGTGTGGGCGTTGTTATCTGTCCTGTCCCCTCTCTCTGTCTTCTCTACACAAATACACTATAGATACAAAAGTATGTGGACACCCCTTCAAATAAGTGGATTCGGCTATTTCAGGCACCCGTTGCTGACAGTTGTATAAAATAGAGCATACAGCCATGCAATCTCCATAGACAAACATTGGCAGTAGAATGGCCTTACTGAAGAGCTCAGTGACTTTCAACATGGCACTGTCATAGGATGCCACCTTTCCAAAAAGTCAGTTTGTCAAATTTCTACCCTGCTAGAGCTGCCCCGGTAAACTGTAAGTGCTGTTATTTTGAAGTGGAAACGTCTAGGAGCAACAACGGCTCAGCCGCAAAGTGGTAGGCCACACAAGCTCATAGAACGGGTACATAGTGGGTAAATATCGTCTGTCCTCGGTTGCAACACTCACTACCGAGTTCCAAACTGCCTCTGGAAGCAACGTCAGCACAATAACTGTTCATCGGGAGCTTCATGAAATGGGTTTCCAAGGCCGAGGAGCCGCACACAAGCCTAAGATCACCATGTGCAATGCCAAGCGTTGGCTGGAGTGGTGTAAAGCTCGCTGCCATTGGACTCCGGAGCAGTGGAAACGCATTCTCTGGAGTGATGAATCACGCTTAGCCATCTGGCAGTCCGAGGGACGAATCTGGGTTTGGCGGATGCCAGGACAACGCTACCTGCCCGAATGTATAGCGCCAACTGTAAAGTAGGTGGAGGAGGAATAATGTTCTGGGGCTGTTTTTCATGGTTCAGGCTAGGCCTCTTAGTTCCATTAAAGGGAAATCTTAACGCTACAGCATACAATGACATTCTAGACGATTCTGTGCTTCCAACTTTGTGGCAAGTTTGGGGAAGGCCCTTTCCTGTTTCAGCATGACAATGCCCCCGTGGACAAAGCAAGGTCCATACAGAAATGGTTTATCGAGATCGGTGTGGAAGAACTTGACTGACCTCAACCCCATCGAACACCTTTGTGATGAATTGGAACGCTGACTGAGAGCCAGGCCTAATTGCCCAACATCAGTGCCCGACCTCACTAATGCTCTTGTGGCTGAATGGAAGCAATTCCCCGCAGCAATGTTCCAACATCAAGTGTAAAGCCTTCCCAGAAGAGTGGAGGCTGTTATGGTAGCAAACGGGGGACCAACTCCATATTAATGACCATGATTTTGGAATGAGATGTTGGACGAGCAGGTGTCCACATACTTTTGGTCATATAGTGTATGACGGCAGACAGGGACAGTAACCAATCACAATCAACAAGATGTCATCCCCTCCTGAACACCAGCAGAGAAAATAACTGTACTGGGAATATGGAATTAATACATAAATATAGTAACACATACGTAGGCAGACCGAACGCACAAACGTATGCATGCAGACACACACACACACACACACACACACAAACACACACACACAGGGTTGAATGTTATTGAGAAAATAGAAAGGTGCCATAATGATTCTTTTCTCGCAAACATCCTTTCTGAATTTAAAAGTAATCCAAGAAGTAATCATCCAGTTTTTCAAAAGTATCTGTAATCTGATTACAGTATTTTTGCTGGTAACGTTACTGATTATGGTTACAGTTTTTTAAAATCAGTTACTCCCCAGCCCTGCACACGCGCACACACACACACACACACAGTTGATATCCTGGGTGTACTGAACTAGGTAGTAATAGTAGCTGGTTAGCTTACCCATGATTTTGCACAACGATTTAAATCAACAAGTAATCGTTTTAGTCAAAGTATGATATATTTGGGCTTGAAGTGACTAATCCGAACTGTCCACTTTGTGCAAATCTGTGTGAATGCGGTGTCCTTTCCTATGATATGACATACAAATTATTTTCAGCCTGCGTTTCGTTTCAGGGCTGGGTTTTATTTGAATGTTACCACCCACCAGCATGGCATTGATCATTAATCAGAAACAGCTGCAAAGTTGTTCCTCTTCGCGACTGAGATGAGCCCAACAACCTTTTGTCTACTCGGCTGCCTGATCCAAGGATCAAATTAAAATAGGGTGTGTGTTGCACCGCCATGTTTTTTACCAGACATTTACATAATCCATTGGATAATTTGTCAATTTTCACATATTGTTTTGCTAGTCTGGCTAAAAAAATATACAGTACTAGTCAAAAGTTTTAGAACACCTACTCATTCAAGGGTTTTTCATTATTTTTTACTATTTTTTAACATTGTAGAATAATAGTGAAGACATCAAAACTATGAAATAACACATGAAATCATGTAGTAACCAAAAAAGTGTTAAACAAATACATTTTAGATGTTAGATTCTTCAAAGTAGCCACCCTTTGCCTTGATGACAGCTTTGCACACTCTTGGCATTCTCTCAACCAGCTTCATGAGGTAGTCACCTGGAATGCATTTCAATTAACAGGTGTGCCTTGTTTTTTAAAAATTACTTTAAAAATGTAACCTTTATTTAACTAGGCAAGGCAGTTAAGAACAAATTCTTATTTACAATGACGGCCTACCAAAAGGCAAAAGGCCTCCTGCGGGGATGGGGGCTAGGATTTAAAAAATATATATATATGTAAATATAGGACCAAAGTTAATTTGTGGAATGTCTTACCTTCTTAATGCATTTGAGCCAATCAGTTGTGCTGTGACAAGATAGGGTTGGTATACAGAAGATAGCCCGCTTTGGTAAAAGACCAAGTCCATATTATTTACATTTACATTTTAGTCATTTAGCAGACACTCTTATCCAGAGCGACTTACAGTTAGTGAGTGCATACATTATTATTATTATTATTTTTGATTTTTTTCATACTGGCCCCCCGTGGGAATCGAACTCACAACCCTTGCGTTGCAAACGCCATGCTCTACCAACTGAGCTACATCCCTGCCGGCCATTCCCTCCCCTACCCTGGACGACGCTGGGCCAATTGTGCGCCGCCCCAGGGCCCCATATTATGGCAAGAACAGCTCAAATAAGCAAAGAGAAACGATAGTCCATCATTACTTTAAGACATGAAGGTCAGTCAATCCGGAAATTTGTGCAGTCACAAAAACCATCAAGAGCTATGATAAAACTGGCTCTCATGAGGACCACCACAGGAAAGGAAGACCCAGAGTTACCTCTGCTGCAGAGGATAAGTTCATTAGAGTTACCAGCCTCAGAAATCGGCAATTAACTGCACCTCAGTTTGCAGCCCAAATAAATGCTTCACAGAGTTCAAGTAACAGACACATCTCAACATCAACTGTTCAGAGGAGACTGCATGAATAAGGTCTTCATGGTCGAATTGCTGCAAATAAACCACTACTAAAGGACACCAATAAGAAGAAGAGACTTGCTTGGGCCAAGAAACACGAGCAATTGGTATTAGACCGGTGAAAATCTGTCTTTTGGTCTGATGAGTCCAAATTTGAGATTTTTGGTTCCAGCCGTGTCTTTGTGAGACTCAGAGTAGGTGAACGGATGATCTCTGCATGTGTGGTTCCTACCGTAAAGCATGGAGGAGGAGGTGTGATGGTGTAGGGGTGCTTTGCTGGTGACACTGTCAGTGATTTATTTAGAATTCAAGGCACACTTAACCAGCATGGCAACCACAATATTCTGCAGCGATACGCCATCCCATCTGGTTTGCGCTTAGTGGGACTATCATTTGTTTTTCAACAGGACAATGACCCAAAACACACCTCCAGGCTGTGTAAGGGCTATTTGGCCAAGAAGGAAAGTGATGGAGTGCTGCATCAGATGACCTGGCCTCCACAATCACCCGACCTCAACCCAATTGAGATGGTTTGGGATGAGTTGGACTGCAGAGTGAAGGAAAAGCAGCCAACAAGTGCTCAGCATATGTGGGAACTCCTTCAAGACTGTTGGAAAAGCATTCCAGGTGACTACCTCATGAAGCTGGTTGAGAGAATATAATAATATAATAATAATAATAATATAATATGCCATTTAGCAGACGCTTTTATCCAAAGCGACTTACAGTCATGTGTGCATACATTTTTACGTATGCCAAGAGTGTGCAAAGCTGTCATCAAGACAAAGTGTGGCTACTTTGAAGAATCTAAAATATAAAATATATTTTGATTTGTTTAACACTTTTGGGGATTCTACATCATTCAATATGTGCTATTTCATAGTTGTCATGTCTTCAGTATTATTCTACAATTCAGAAAATAGTCAAAATAAAGAAAAACCCTTGAATGAGTAGGTGTATCCAAACTTTTGACTGGTACTGTATATATACTGTAAATATCTGTGCAGAATCTCGAACAGCATTGATCACTTGCACTATGCAATTTAAACGTGATTCCAGTTAATTTGGTTGTGGTATTAAATGAAGCACAGTGATAACACATTAAGTTGTTGTATAAATACAAAATATCTGACATTGTATTCCCATGTGAACTCTGTTCTGCTTTTAAATGGTTGAAAGTGCAGTGATAACACATTTAGATGACAACTAAACCAGAAATCAGACATTGTTTTTCCTTTGGAATTTGGTTGTGCGTTTAGATGGTTGAAGCATAGTGATAACATTGGGAATTCAACAAACTTTTGTCTGTCTTTTTGAGAGGGTGAATAAATGTTGAAATCTCATTGAGCAACGTCTCAACCAAAGATTACCCACATTTCCACGTTAAGATGACGTGGTGTGCCCAGTGGGTATGATGTTGTCAAATTTACTTTTAAAAGATGGCAATGTTGCCATTAGCTAGTCAAAGTTAGTCTCCCTCTGGATTTCTACTCATCTACCTTCAAGTCCTCCTCCTCTCCTCCTCTCCTCCTCTCCTCCTCTCCTCCTCTCCTCTCCTCCTCTCCTCCTCTCCTCCTTTTTATCCTTATCTCATCCTTTCGTAAGGACTCATGAAGACACCTGAAGTCGCTGTCCACTTGAGATGCAGGAAATGGTGGCTGCTCTCATTAATTGATGCTCCGCAGTGAATGGGACTGTGACAGGTTTTGAGACACCGGCTGTTGTTTCGGGCTCTGGGTCTGTGACCGTGCTTGCTGTAGTCTGCTCATAACCTCAGTAAGAGTTAAGAGGTATATAATGTTATTCAGCTCAGCTCCCATGCATCAAGCAACCCTCTGTGTGCGTCTTGGGGACTGGTGCCCCACCCCAACCAGACCCTTCTTCCACTGCTTATTACCTTCTCTCCCGCATGCTCATCAGGAAGATGGATTTTCAGTGGAAATTGATGGGCATGACAGGGATCATGGTGGTTCAGGCAATAACAGACACAGAGATTGTAAACCACTAAACCCTTCCAGATTGCATTATGCACCTACTGATTGCATGGGAGCGGTTGTTATCGGGTCAATCTGGTTGTTATGGGTTCTCTGTGTGATGTGTGTGCGTGAGTACGTGCCTACGTGTGTCGTTCATACGTACAATTTGTACATCCTTACTCCATCCTTGACAGGCAAAGCATCTACCTGCAATAAAGAAGTTGGTGAAATTGATGCAGTATCATTATGATCAACGACGATGAGAAACATTGTATTGTGTCATACAGTACATTAAGACAGCAGCAGCCTGGGTAGAGTTCGCATCATTAGCGTTTAGGTCTCGGGTGGTTTCAGGTACAGGTGTTCCTCTGTGAACTCAGTTGGGAGAGCATGGCGCCTGCCACGCCAGGATAGTGTGTTCGCTTTCTGGAACCACCCATCCATTTTTAAAAAATCACTTTGGATAATAGCGTCTACAAAATGGCATATTATGTTATTATATTATCATCAGTGGCTCCAGAGGCTCTAGGCCAGGGGCCTCCAACCTTTTCTAGCATGAGAGCTACTTGAAAAAATCAAAACATGTCGCAAGCTACTCATTTTCTTCTAGTTTTCAAATAGGCACATTCTTCTCTTCACCTCTCCCCAGGTCCTTAGTGTACAAGAGAAAGTAGTGCACTATGTTTTCTGCCAATATGCCTGGTAAAATAATAGTTAATAAACAACTCTAAGGAGGGCCCTATAAAATCTGTATTTTTCCCCCAAAATTATGTTTTATATTTTCAAAATTATGCTTTCTCAGTTGTATTTTTCCTGGTTTTAGATCATTTTCTTTCACTCTCAAAATTACAGTTGTTCATAGAGAAACAACAAAATGTGATTTTCTGAATCCATGTCAATGGTTAAATCATATCAGAATACCTTTTTGTGGGGGGTCTGGAAGAAAACCAACAAATTCATTTTTTGG
Source organism: Coregonus clupeaformis (assembly GCF_020615455.1). Lineage (NCBI taxonomy): Eukaryota > Metazoa > Chordata > Actinopteri > Salmoniformes > Salmonidae > Coregonus > Coregonus clupeaformis. The sequence continues at coordinate 55,557,567 of NC_059215.1, forward strand.
TGTAATTCCCTTTAATTGCGCATCTGGCCCTTTAATTGAGAGTCTAGCCAGTGAGGAATGTACCTTCTAATGTGCAGGTCTAGGATGGTACTGTACTGATGCTGCTCATTTCATGGCAAAGTTTGCCATGATATACTTCTGCCAGGTAAGACTACTTTGCAGTTAACATTTAATTGAGAAGGTTTAGGGGAAAGTATTTCTGTCAGCCCACAAGACTGTTATCACATCAACTGGCTACACATGGAGTGATAAACAAACGTGCGCACCACACAGACAGACAGGGGTAGTATTGCTGGAAATTAATTGGCAGATATTGTGCTAGGTTTGGCTTTTTAAGCCAATAGTTGCTAACCAGCGGTGGGATCATGTCAAAGTTGTTGTGTTGATTAGATCGTAGCTGGGATCTTGTGGTGTCTGATACTTGTTAGATTTGTTTATGACAGTTTGCGATGGAATACATGAAAAATTGCATGTACTTTCGGAATTGTTTGGCGAGCTACTCATAGGTGGGCTGCGAGCTACTCATAGGTGGGCTGCGAGCTACTTGTAGCTTGAGATCTACCTGTTGGGAGACCCGTGCTCTAGACTGTAGGCAGGGTACCTGGCAGAGCAACACAGAGCTCAGTGGGCTCCTCTACCAGCTGGCGCCTCCTCCAGCTGGCTCCTCCTCCAGCTGGCTCCTCTCACTGCTGGCTCCTCTTCCAGCTGGCTTCTCTACCAGCTGGCTCCTCTACCAACTGGCTCCTTTAACAGCTGGCTCCTCTACCAGCTGGCTCCTTTTCCAGCTGGCTCCTCTACCAGCTGGTTCCTCTAACAGCTGGCTCCTCTACCAGCTGGCTCCTTTTCCAGCTGGCTCCTCTACCAGCTGGTTCCTCTACCAGCTGGCTCCTCTACCAGCTGGCTCCTCTACCAGCTGGTTCCTCTTCTAGCTGGCTCCTCTACCAGCTGGCTCCTCTACCAGCTGGCTCCTCTACCAGCTGGCTCCTCTAACAGCTGGCTACCCTCCCGGTACCAGCCACAGACCCCCAAACCCCTTTACAGCAGCCACAGCATGCAGCATGCACGCTTGGTTAGTAGGACATTATAATACCACTTGTCTTTCTCATGGAGAGTAGGCCTAAAAAACTTCACTGGGGAGAGATGAGCAACACATGGAGATGTTTCTGATCACACTCATGTGTACTCATCATGTACACCATGTCGACCATCCCCTACTCATTCAAAGGTTGTCTGAAATGGGCCTCAACCAAGTGTCTTGCAAGTGGTTTGGGAACTATCTGTCAAACAGGACACGTGTGTTTCTGAAGTCAAGTTACCTCGATATTACTAAATGTGTCCTGCAAGGGTTGATTTTGGGACCTATCCTCTGTATTATGTATATAAATAATATTGGTCTATCTGCAAAAACCTGGAACATTCATCTGTATGCAGAACACTGTTATTTAAGCTATAGCTACTACGGCTGACCAGGCTATGTTGGAGCAGTAATCTGATTTTGTTGCCTTGCAGAAAGTCCTTTAAAATTGGTACTGAATGCGGGAAAAACTAAATATATGCTATTTTCTAGTTCTCTTAGAAATATTTCAGATGGTTACACATTTATGCATTGGATGATTCTTTCATCAAGCAGGTTCCTGCTTATAAATATCTGGCTTTTGGATTGACAATAATTTGACGTTTAAAAAAACATAGAGATGAGCTAGTTAAGAAGCTGAGATTTAAAGAAGGCTTCTTTTATAGAAATAGATTGTGCCTCTCCCTAAACAGCAGGAAGCAGATTGCACAGTCAACTTTCCTGCCCGTTCTTGACTATGGTGACACATTTTGAATTTGTTGTATTGTTGTCCTTAGAGCACCATTGTAAATGAGACCCCGGTCTCAATGAGTTCCCCTGAATAAATACAATTTTAATAAATCAAAATACATTAAAACTGTCTACATCACTCCACTATCCCTCCCTGACTGACATGATATTTTTTTTTTATTGTGCTTATAAGTGCTGCACTTTACCTGTCAACATCCCTTCTTGTCCTTCTTCCAGGGAGAGAACTCATTCTCACCCACCAAACTGATGCCGCGTAGGTGGTGTGTCAGTCAGACAGTGGCACATGGTAGGCAGTCACACAACAAAGCCATCACCTGTGGTACTCAGACCGTAAAACAGCCTCATTCAGTTGGAAGACACCTGAAACAGAAATGCATGACAGGGTAGAGAGTGACCACCAAAGACACCAACCAAGGGTAACAGTATTGGCCAAAGACAGCAATGGGCTTCAGATGGTTCTGTTTCCACATTCTCATGTAATTACATCCTGTATTGGTCTGCAGAAGTTACCTGATTAGAACACACAGGTTGTCACGGGACAGAAAAGTCTGGACAGATGTCCACCAGCATGCACACACACACATATGCACACACACACACGCCTGCATGCACACACACACACACCAGCAGACCAGCGGTTAGCTACATATCAAAGCAATAGCTCCCAACACCACAGCCAGGCCCTAATGGTCCATAGTGCCATAGGGGCACTGCCAAGGCAAATGGAAGGCTGGCAGGCTACATGTCGGGGGGGGCAGTCTACAAACAAAGTTAATGTACAGAGCTGTGTTACCTCTTAAAATACTGTAAATCTAGTAAAGGTTTGTACTGTAGATTAGTGTCAGAAAGTGACACAATAAACATTTTAATCTCGCACCCACATGTTGTATGAGTGACTAGTCCCCATCAGCCCATTACTTCCCTGTTCCCAACAAAAGGAGGACGTAAACATGGATATTCGATGCATGGATTATGTGAGCATTTCATGTCTGAATCAGCACTACTACCTAAATATATTAAGACTATACCTAAATACTGTATATCAAGACCATTACCTAAATATATCAACTACACCTAAATATATCAAGACCATTACCTAAATACATCAAGACTACACCTAAATATATCAAGACCACCACCTAAATATATCAAGACCACTACCTAAATATATCAAGACCATTACCTAAATATTTCAAGACCATTACCTAAATATATCAAGACCACTGCCTAAATATATCAAGACCACTACTTAAATAGCACTTCATAGAAAAGCATGTCAAAAGTATGTTTTCAAGTCCAATTCACATCTGTAATTAATCAAAATAAAGTTTAATCTGATGATGCTTCATTTGTGAAAATGTAGTACTTTGAAAAGTGTGACGCATCACGCTCCTGTTGTTCTCTTCTGGTTAGAATATTATTTATTAATTTTTTGGTACCAATTTCTATGGTTGAAAACCCATCTGAAGACTGTCAAGAGGGCAGATTGCTACAGTTGTAGAGACAAGAATACAAATAAATAGAGCCAGTGGGAAGAAACACTGATTACCCCCAGTGACAAATACTAATGTCTTCATCCTCGCTGTCGCTAAACTACTTTTCTTTCTTCACCAACTGGATGGCGAGCAGTAAATGGGCATCAACGCTACCAGAAGCACCAGAGCTGTCTCCTGATAAGATGTTTGAGGCTAAACAACATTGAAGTGTCTTTGTCACATGCTTGGTAAACAACAGGTGTAGACTAACAGTGAAATTATTACTTACCGGCCCGTCCCAACAATACAGAGAAGGAAAAAAGAGAAATAATAGAAAAATAATAACACAAGGAATAAATACACAATGAGTAACGATAACTTAGCTATATACACGGGGTACCAGTACCGAGTCGATGTGCAGGGGTAAAGTGACTAGGCAACAGGATAGATAATAGACAGTATCAGCAGCATGTGTGTGTGTGTGTATGAACATGTTATGTGTGCGTTGGGGTGTCAGTGGAAGTGTGGGAGTATGTGGGAGTCTAGTGTGTGTGCATAGAGTTAATGGCCAATGCCATTTCATTAGCTATTTAGCAGTCTTGTTTAGCAGTCTTATGGCTTGTGGGTAAAAGCTGTTCAGGGTCCGGTTGGTTCCATGCGGTAACAGAGAGAACAGTCTATTGTTTGGGTGGCTGGAATCTTTGCAATTGTTGGGGCCTTCCTCTGACACCTCCTGGTATAGAGATCCTGGATGGCAGGGAGCTCAGCCCCAGTGTTGTACTTGCGGTCTGGTGCCTAGCAGTTGCCGTACCAAGCAGTGGTGCAGCCAGTCAAGATGCTCTCAATGGTGCAGCTGAATAACTTTTTGAGGATCTGAGGGCCAATGCCAAATCTGTTCAGCCTGATGTCCATCTGGTATGCTTCTATATGCCACATCTTTCTAGCTGTGCTCTTTCACAAAAGCTCACAATATATAACCTATATACTAATTATGGACACAGCATGTCTTACACTAGTTATCTATATATTACATTATTATATATATTATATTATTATATCCTGTGGTTTCTTCTCCATTCCAGGTATTCTGAGAGCAAATAATCTGGATAGAAATACGTTCCTGTATAGACATCCAAATCTAAAGTCATTGTATTATAAAATAATTATAAATTATTAGTAATTGTATTATAAAAGTTTTGATATGGCCTTCTGCTAAGTAGGAGTCCGAGATGTGAACGACTCCAAATCACACACTCGAACATGCACGCACACACACACACAGGCGCGCGCGCACACACACAATCACTCACACTGACTGAGCCCCAAGGGTCATATCAACATGTTGCGGCTCCTCTCCTCTCTTTTCATTGGTGTTCTACAGTACAACATCTATTCAACTTATTTCACTCACCGGGAGATGGGCGTAATAGATTTCATTTCCTGAGTCATACACAGTGCACACTCTTCATGAACTAGCCTACTACTGTAGAACCAGAGTGTAAACTGTCAACTCCACGGTGAAGTAGATTTCTATTGACAAATGGGCAGTGCATCATCGGTCAGTAGAGTATGTGGTCACCCCAATCAAAAAACAAAAATACATCATCTATTTTCAGTTACAACGTATTCAGGTTCTCAGCTCATACAGAACACTCACACACACATCTCATACGTCAAACTAACAGGTTGAATTAGCCTCACATGTTTGTGTCGGATGACTTCAATGGTTGTGAATCACAACAGCCCCATTACTGTCTTTGTCTCTGTTGTTCTTTGTTTGCTGTGTGACGCTGGTGTGGTCTGCCATGATGGCCTCTGCCTGCTGTGATTGAGTTGACCGTGGTCAACCCTTAGCTGTGGTATATTGGCCATATACCACAAACCCCTGAGGTGCCTTATTGCAATTATAAACTGGTTATCAATATAATTAGAACAATAAAAAGTAATGTTTTGTCATACCCATGGTATACGGTCTGATATACCACGGCTTTCAGCCAATCAGCATTCAGGGCTCAAACCACCCAGTTTATACTGTACCTCGAACCACCCAGTTTAAGCCACCCATTTTATACATCCAGGGTTTGTGGTATGTGGCCAATATACCACAGCTAAGGGCTGTATCCAGGCACTCTGTGTTGTGTCGTGCATAAGGACAGTCCTTAGCCATGGTATATTGGCCATATACCACACCCCCTCGGGCCTTATTGCTTAAATATAAACTGGTTGGTTCGAGCCCTGACTGCTGCTTCGCTGAAAGCTGTGGTATATCAGACCGTATACCACGGGTATGACAAAACATGTATTTTTACTGTTCTAATTACGTTGGTAACCAGTTTATAATAGCAGTAAGGCACCTTGGGGGTTTGTGGTATATGGCCAATATACCACTGCTAAGGGCTGTGTCCAGGGACTACACGTTGCACCGTGCATAAGAACAGCCCTTAGCAGTGGTATATTGGCCATATACCACACCCCCTCAGGCCTTATTGCTTAAATATACCACGCCTAAGGGCTGTTCCTATGCACAACACAAAGCAGAGTGCCTGAATACAGCCCTTGGAAGTGGTATATTGGCCATATACCACAAACCCCTGAGGTGCCTTATTGCTATTATAAAATGGTTACCAACATTAATATAACAGCAAACAAGTCGTTTTGCGTCTTACCCCTGGTATATTGTCTGATATACACACGGCTGGAATGCTGTTTCAGCCAATCAGCATCAAGGACCTAAACGACCCGGTTTATAAATAACATTAATTGTGAAGAGAACGGATGTGGTTGAGGCTGAGTCAGAGACTGATCCCCAGTCACACCTCATGACCAGACTCCAGCTCCAATTTACTTTGATCTCAACTTCACAAAAACGCCCAGACAGGTTCAACATTAAAATTAGTCAACACTGAAATTGGGACAAGTTGTTCTGTACAAATTCCTTTATTTATTTTTATTTATTTAACCTTTATTTAACTAGGCAAGTCAGTTAAGAACAAATTCTTATTTACAATGACGGCCTACACCGGCCAAACCCGGACAACGCTGGGCCAATTGTGCGCCGCCCTATGGGACTCCCAACCACAGCCGGTTGTGATACAGTCTGGAAACGAACCAGGGGGTCAGTAGTGACGCCTCAAGCACTGAGATGCAGTGCCTTAGACCGCTGCGCCACTTGGGAGCCCGTTTATTTCCTCAAGGCCCCTGCACCGGACCATTTTTTCCCCCATGAAACCCCAATTGTTAGCCAAACAGTGATCATTTTGCAGAAAACGATTTAGACATTACGTTTACGTCAATGCCATAAACGTCAGTGTCATACATTTGAATGTCATGAATCACTTTGTTTTACAGGTGACTCAATATAATTTAATCACCTGTAAAATGATCATGCATTATTGTAAAGATCCAAGTGTGAACTGTTGGTAACAGGGAAAGACTGGGCCTGTCTAAATCGTTTTCTGCAAAATGATCACTATTTGGCTAACAATTGGTGCTTCAAGGGGGGAAAAATGGTCTGGTGTAGGGGCCTTGAGGAAATAAATGGGCTGGTATGATAGCAATAGGGCCGATTTCTGGTCCCTGTCCTCGAGGGAATAAATGGCCTGGTATGATAGCAATAGGGCCGATTTCTGGTCCCTGTCCGTCCCTGGTTGGTAATGAGTTAAAAATACCTGCAGCGTGACATACTTTGACAACCTTTTTTAGGAACTTCCACAGAGCACTACACCACCACCACTCCCCTACCCTACCTCAACCCACTCCCCCACCCTACCCTAACTCACCCCCCCATCCCTGGTCCTCTGGGGCTGGCAGAGGGGAGAGCAGAGAGGGGAGAGGGAAGTGGGAAGAGAGGAGTGGAGAGAGGGAAGAGGAGAGTGGGGAAAGAGGAGTGGGGAGAGGCGGAGGGAGAGGGAGAGGGGAGTGGGTTCAGGGCCATATACCAGCAGGTAATCATCTCCTCTGGCACCATGCAGCTCCATGCAGCCCCATGCACACTGATAGCTCACTGTTAGTCCTCAGAGTGAGGTCGTATGATTAGGAGGAAGGGGAAAATCATCAATCAAAAATCATCAATTATGTAAAAAATGAAATAACTTCCTAGCCCCTACTTCTGTCAGATCTCTCCACCCCCAACCTGACCCCTCCGCACACCAGCCTGGTAAACACCACACACCCTCCATCCCCAACCTCGACCCCTGCCCTCAAAACCCCCACACTCTGCCTTATTTGTGGATCTACAAAATACAGTAACTATGAAATATGGCCTGGAGTTCATTATTAAAACATTACACTGTTAACCTTTTGTAATATGCAACATTTGGAAAATTTGGATCCCTGCCGGTCCATTGTTGTTCCATGCATGTATTCCATCATCTATCTAATCACATTCCCTAGGGACTGAAGTCCTTGTATGTCTTATATCCCCTACGGCGTGTGTGTTATTTATATCTGTTATTTCCCCCACGGCCATTGTCCACAGGCTGCTATGATTTGAAGTTTATATCAATGAAAGATTGATATATGGGGCGGCGCGCAATTGGCCCAGCGTCGTCCAGGGTAGGGGAGGGAATGGCCGGCAGGGATGTAGCTCAGTTGATAGAGTATGGCGTTTGCAACGCCAGGGTTGTGGGTTCGATTCCCACAGGGGGTATGAAAAAATAAATAATGTATGCACTAACTAACTGTAAGTCACTCTGGATAAGAGCGTCTGCTAAATGACTAAAATGTAAAATGTAAAGATTCATGGTTCGTACAGATGCGGTTTGCTATGATTCACAAAACGTCCATCCTCTGATTGCCAGAGTAGGCTTTAATTGTGAGGCAAAATAATTGTTGATTTATTTGCATACTGCTGATAAACACTACCTTGAGTTGCTTTCAAGTGTTGGTAAGAGATTGTATTCTCACTTTTTTATAATAATGTTTTATGTTAGTATAATAATACATTTGCATATGAAGTAAACTATAAACCACCAAAACTCATTGTATTGTATTAACATTGTCCAGAAAACCAATGCTTCAACGAATGACTGATAATATGCTTCACGTGTTTTAATCAATATCCTTCTTCCTTGCGAGGAAAGGAAGCGTACCCTTTGGGTATAATGTCATGCTTGGGGTAAGTTGTAGAATTTATGTTTGATCGCAACGGCTGTCAAAATAATTTAAGTAGGAATTTAGCAGCAGAGAAAGCAATTTAAAAAATACCTTTGGAAACACACACACACACTGACTGACTGACTGCCAATCACTTCGACATCGTTAGCCATCTTTACAGTATCTCTTTCTGCTAATCAATTCGGCATGCTGGCAGCAGCTCAATTAGCTGTCTACAAGACGTCCATCCATGTAGTCTCATGGTGCTGTGGCAGCTCCTATCTCTATAGTCTATAATGACTTCCTAGATGGATTAGGCTCTTTATTATTTATATTATTGTCAATGACCACTACAATTAAGCAATCAAGAGGACAGGGCACCACGTTGAGAGCAGCTATTTAGCAGTGAACTAGGGCAGAGCAAATGCACTTCTTGTATTCATCAGTCAAAGAGATAGAGAGAGTGTCTGAGCAACACTGTTCTATCAACTAACACAGGGGTGTCAAACATACGGCCCGCGGGCCGGATCAGGCCCGCAAACGGGTTTAATCCGGCCCGCGAGATGATTAAATTTTTTTTTTTGTAAAGTATAAAAATGCGCTGCAATTTTTCAATAAAATAAACTGCTGTTCCAATTGCGTCCACTGGATGGCGCAATAGCAATTGTGTTAAGCAAGCAAACTGTTTATACCGGGGCAGAGCAAGTAGGTCAAGCACGTGCAGCCAATGAGCTACTTTGTTTTGCCCGCGATATTTATTACGGCTTCTACTTTTAACATTATGTGCTTTGGCACCCTCCTTGCCCCAATATGTCTCTGTCAAAAAAGAGAAAAGTGGACGCAGAGTGCAGAGTGTTCCAAGAAAAATTGTCATCCTATTTAATCACGGAATTGAATGGGAAAGCTGTATGTTTGGTGTGTTCACAGCATGTTGCAGTGCTGAAAGAATATAACCTTCGTCGCCACTATGTGAGTCTTCATGCCGACAAATATGACAACTTTCAAGGACAGCGGAGATGAGAGAAGGTGAATGAACTGTTGGCGGGTCTGAAGAAACAGCAGTCTGTGTTTACTCACAGCCGAGACATCAGTGACGCTGCAGTGAAAGCTAGCTACCTCATTGCTAATGAAATCGCAGTGGCTTCAAAACCATTTAGTGAGGGTGAATTTGTAAAAACATGCATGATGAAGGCAGCAGAGATTGTGTGCCTTGAAAAGCACCAGGCTTTTGCAAATATCAGCCTGACAAGAAACACAGTTGCAGACAGGATTTCCGATCTTTCAGTGGATTTGGACAGCCAGTTGAAGCAAAAGTAAAGTCATTTATTGCGTTTTCGGTTGCAATTGATGAAAGCACGGACATTACAGATGTTGCACAACTGGCCATTTTCATCCGCGGAGTTGATGAACATTGACCGTCACCGAGGAGTTCGTGGAGTTGGTGCCGATGACAGATACAACGACAGCAGCTGATATTTTTACCGCACTCGTCGGCGCGCTGGACAGGGTCGGAGTGGACTGGTCCCGCGCTGTCAGCCTGGCTACAGATGGTGCGCCCTCAATGATCGGGAAAAAAGCAGGCGTTGTGACAAAGTTCAGAGAGAAAGTGCAATCTGCAAATGGAGGATGTGATTTTTTGACTTTTCACTGTATTTTGCACCAGGAGGCTTTGTGTTGCAAGTCATTAAAGATGGATAACGTCATGAAGGTGGTCATCCAAACTGTTAATTTCATCCGATCCAGAAGCCTGAATCACTGTCAGTTTGACAGATTCTCAGAGAGAAAGACCACATCTATGGCCTGCCATACCACACTGAGGTAAGATGGTTAAGCCGAGGTGCTGTGCTGAGGCGTTTCTTTGATTTACGAGAAGAAATTGAACAGTTCATGGAAGAAAAGGGCAAACCAGTGTTAGAATTTCATTCCGCAGAATGGATGCAGGACCTTGCATTTATGGTGGATGTTACAGAGCACCTGAATAACTTGAACAAACAGCTGCAAGGGCGCAACAAAGTTGTCACGCAGTATTATGACAGCATACGTTCTTTCAAGTTGAAGCTGTCATTGTGGGAGACGCAACTTGCCGGTGGTGATGCAGCTCACTTCCCCTGTCTGAAAAATGTGTGCGCGACCCAACATGTGGCAGACATGAAGCGGTTCAAAGATAAAATAACGGGACTGTTACGGGAGTTTGAGCAACGCTTTCAGATTTATGTTTATATGTTTTTATGTTGATGTGCTATTGTTTTTAATTGATTTTATTTTATTTGTATGTTTAACCTATTCTTGACTGTGGTTCTTGCACTTGTTTGGGGAACAGGATTTCATTATTTGTATCTACATTTCTGCCTGAGAAATGACACCCTGATATAGTTCTGTGATCTGTGAAACAGTTATGTTAATCACTGAGGCATTGTGTGTTTGTGTGTTCTTTGTCCTCAGAACTTTCAAATAACTTGAGGTGTTTTATGATTAATAGTGATGTTGTGCTTTTGGACACTGTCCTCAGGCTCCAGCTTTATGTTTATATGTGTTTATGTTGATGTGCTATTGTTTTTAATTGTTTTTATTTTATTTGTATATTTAACCTATTCTTGACTCTGTGGTTCTTGCACTTGTTTGGGGAACAGGATTTCATTATTTTTATCTACATTTCTGCCTGAGAAATGACACCCTGATATAGTTATGTGATCTGTGAAACAGTTCTGTTAATCACTGAGGCATTGTGTGTTTGTGTGTTCTTTTTCTTTAGAATTTTCAAATAAACTTGACGTGTTTTATGATTAATAGTGATGTTGTGCTTGTACTATTTTGGACACACTGTCCTCAGGCTCCAGCTTTATGTTGTATGTTGATCGTATTAAAACAAAGAAAACAATCTGAAGTTGTTGTTTTTAAGTTATTTATACCATGATTTTTCCGGTCCGGCCCACTTGGGAATAGATTTTCCTCCATGTGGCCCCTGAGCTAAAATGAGTTTGACACCCCTGAACTAACAGGTTATAGAGCAAACAACGCAATTATCACAACACATAGGTTGTAATATGGCTTTTTATTTTTTCTGGATTGGCGTCTCCGTTTATTTTACCCACGCACCGCTACTGGTTCTATTTGGTGGGACTGTCTTTCAAACTCATATTTTTTTGGTCTCAACCTGTTGGAAAATGAAACAATAAGAACCAACTCCAAGTCCTGAATACAGGCCCTACCACTACAACCATTTGAAAATAAGAAAACCAACTGAAACCATGACACCATAATCCACTTATCTTCAGTACCAATTAGATTTGTGTCATGTATCAAAGAATAGGACTATGGAACGTTTGGGGACGCTGAATGGATCATGGTGTTCGTTTTTCGGATGACAGCTAGGCGCCACGGGCTCAATTTGAACGTCCTTGTCATCATCATGAGTGGTATGAATATGAGGGTACACGAGAATGTGATGTGACGTCGAGAACCCACCTACGTGTCTGCAGCTGATTGGACTCGCTCAGATACCCAGCTATCATTTAATGAACCGAGGTGGACTGGACATTTCACTGTCCTCGCGTATCTCGTCGCTACACTGCAGGAGCTATCCACGCCTTGCATCACTCCAGAACGCACCTGGGCACACGCACGGTCCACTCCCGTATTTAACCGTCTCTAACTGTCTCAAACATAATATTACCACTTCGATCGGAAAACAGGTAAAGAAGTATTTATTTTTTAGATAAATATGCCCTGTAATTGATGTACTATATCTCGATTTTTAAAAATGATTTCTATGCCCGTCAAATGGCGTGCATATTTCAGGTACAATTGGATGCTGATAACCCAACTTTGACAGCAAGCTGAAGAAACAAACATTTTAGACTTTTGTTGTTGAAACGTGATTGATGTCCTTGAAAACATCCGAACAAAGCAAAATAACTGCCATTGTTTATTAATATAGACTTTAAATTCAAAATGAATGGCAACATTTCCGTGCGCATTACGCGTAATTTCAAACAAGGAGCCTTTTCCTTTTGTCTTTTTATTTTTAAATGTTTTTTAAAGATTGTATTGTAGAGTCATATCTGTCAGCTATATTATATTTATTGAGGGGCACTATTCCTTTGCGTAAAGTCAGGCTTAAATGTGATGCGGGTTTGGTTTCCGTGGAGCCCTTATCGAATTACTTAGCAAGTTGTTACTTGTTGTTTGGCTATATTGTTGCTAACCCATCGTCACTCACCTTACAGGTGGTGGTAAAAAGATGAAAAGCGGCATGTTGCTGGTGGCTCTGTTCCTCGCCATGAAACTCCACTCAAGCCAGTCCAGCTGCGAGGAACCTGCGGCTGGGGTTGGGGCACACAGATCAACCGAGTCAGAGGTATGGAAGTTTCTCAGCCAAACGTATCAATTTAAATCTCAGATTAGCGCGTACATTTTTTGTTTTTCCTTCAGACAATAAATAATATTTGTGAATTCAAATTACTGATAAAATACACTATAGCCAATGGGTTGTATCAAAGCCGGACTGTGGAGAGAACATTGTTTCATATGCCATTAAAACATTAAATGAGTTGGACGGAATTAATTCCTTAATATTTCACCAGACGTTGCCCACTGGGAACAAACGTCAGTTCAACGTCTAGTTATGATTTACATTTGGTTGAGTTGTCAACTAACGTGATTTCAACGTGAAATCAACAAAAATGTTCACCATGTCATTGGATTTAAGTTAAAAGTTGGTTGAAAAAATGACGAAATGCTCATTCATTGATGACTTTTTGAAAATACAATTCGTTTTCCAACTGATTCAACCTCATCACATTGATCTTTGGGGGGTTGGAATGACAGTGGGTGCTTACAGGTTTTTTTCAATCACTTTGGTGCAATTTTCACAAGTACAGTATGTGTTACATTTTCACAACTCTAAGCACAAAAATCTAAACAGATCATCAATGGTTGGTGTTTCAAAACTCCAAGTACATTTTCAATTGACTGAGTACAACAAACAAATTCACAAAGTGACTTGTCACTCTTTCAATTTGGATACTTATTCAATCTAAGTATCTGCTTTTCAAAATGCAATATCCACTAACGTAATTTGTTAACTACTAAAACAAATGTAGGTAGTGCCAGGTAGTGCCAGTGTACAGTTGAAGTCGGAAGTTTACATACACTTAGGTTGGAGTCATTAAACCTCGTTTTTCAACCACTCCACAAATTTCTTGTTAACAAACTATAGTTTTGGCAAGTCGGTTAGGACATCTACTTTGTGCATGACACAAGTAATTTTTCCAACAATTGTTTACAGATTATTTCACTTATAATTCACTGTATCACAATTCCAGTGGGTCAGAAGTTTACATACACTTAGTTGACTGTGCCTTTAAACAGCTTGGAAAATTCTAGAAAATAATGTCATGGCTTTAGAAGCTTCTGATAGGCTAATTGACATCATTTGAGTCAATTGGAGGTGTACCTGTGGATGTATTTCAAGGCCTACTTTCAAACTCAGTGCCTCTTTGCTTGACATTTTTACATTTTACATTTTAGTCATTTAGCAGACACTCTTATCCAGAGCGACTTACAGTTAGTGAGTGCATACATTTTTTTTTTTTCATACTGGGAAAATAAAAGAAATCAGCCAAGACCTCAGAAAAATAATTGTAGACCTCCACAAGTCTGGTTCATCCTTGGGAGCAATTTCCAAACGCCTGAAGGTACCATGTTCATCTGTACAAATAATAGTACGCAAGTATAAACACCATGGGACCATGCAGCTGTCATACAGCTCAGGAAGGAGACGCGTTCTGTCTCCTAGAGATGAACGTACTTTGGTGCGAAAAGTGCAAATCAATTCAAGAACAACAGCAAAGGACCTTGTGAAGATGCTGGAGGAAACAGGTACAAAAGTATCTATATCCACAGTAAAACGAGTCCTATATCGACATAACCTGAAAGGCTGCTCAGCAAGGAAGAAGCCACTGATCCAAAACCACCATAAAAAAGAAAGACTACGGTTTGCAACTGCACATGGGGACAAAGATCGTACTTTTTGGAGAAATGTCCTCTGGTCTGATGAAACAAAAATAGAACTGTTTGGCCATAATGACCATCGTTATGTTTGTGGTGCTTTGGGGTGCTTTGCTGCAGGAGGGACTGGTGCACTTCACAAAATAGATGGCATCATGAGGAAGGAAAATTATGTGGATATATTGAAGCAACATCTCAAGACAACAGTCAGGAAGTTAAAGCTTGGTCGCAAATGGGTCCTCCAAATGGACAATGACCCCAAGCATACTTCCAAAGTTGTGGCAAAATGGCTTAAGGACAACAAAGTCAAGATATTGGAGCGGCCATCACAAAGCCCTGACCTCAATCCTATAGAACATTTGTGGAAGGCTACCTGAAACGTTTGACCCAAGTTAAATAATTTAAAGGCAATGCTACCAAATACTAATTGAGTGTATGTAAACTTCTGACCCACTGGGAATGTGATGAAATAAATAAAAGCTGAAATAAATCATTCTCTCTACTATTATTCTGACATTTCACATTCTTAAAATATAGTTGTGATCCTAACTGACCTAAGACAGTGAATTTTTACTAGGATTAAATGTCAGGAATTTAAATGTATTTGGCTAAAGTGTATGTTAACTTCCGACTTCAACTGTATATAGTTTGATTACTGCTGAACACTGTACATTTCTATATATTTACCTCATAAATGTATCAATTTGACATCAATTTATGTTGGAAGGTAAAACCAAATCATATATGGATGTGGCTGTAAATACTACATCATCATTCTTCATCAGCCAGTGTGCTTCAATAGGTCAAAGTAGAAAGAGTCACTATGTGCTACCATTTGGAATTATAGTGTAGTGTACAATGCACTGCTGAAATACCTATATACAGTGAAGGAAAAAAGTATTTGATCCCTTGCTGATTTTGTACGTTTGCCCACTGACAAAGACATGATTAGTCTATCATTTTAATGGTAGGTTTATTTGAACAGTGAGAGACAGAATAACAACAAAAAAATCCAGAAAAACGCATGTCAAAAATGTTATAAATTGATTTGCATTTTAATGAGGGAAATAAGTATTTGACCCCTCTGCAAAACATGACTTAGTACTTGGTGGCAAAACCCTTGTTGGCAATCACAGAGGTCAGACGTTTCTTGTAGTTGGCCACCAGGTTTGCACACATCTCAGGAGGAATTTTGTTCCACTCCTCTTTGCAGATCTTCTCCAAGTCATTAAGGTTTCGAGGCTGACGTTTGGCAACTCAAACCATCAGCTCCCTCCACAGATTTTCTATGGGATTAAGGTCTGGAGACTGGCTAGGCCACTCCAGGACCTTAATGTGCTTCTTCTTGAGCCACTCCTTTGTTGCCTTGGCCGTGTGTTTTGGGTCATTGTCATGCTGGAATACCCATCCACAACCCATTTTCAATGCCCTGGCTGAGGGAAGGAGGTTCTCACCCAAGATTTGACGGTACATGGCCCCGTCCATCGTCCCTTTGAATGCAGTAAAGTTGTCCTGTCCCCTTAGCAGAAAAACACCCCCAAAGCATAATGTTTCCACCTCCATGTTTGACAGTGGGGATGGTGTTCTTGGGGTCATAGGCAGCATTCCTCCTCCTCCAAAACGGCGAATTGAGTTGATGCCAAAGAGCTCCATTTTGGTCTCATCTGACCACAACACTTTCACCCAGTTCTCCTCTGAATCATTCAGATGTTCATTGGCAAACTTCAGACGGCCCTGTATATGTACTTTCTTGAGCAGGGGGACCTTGCAGGCGCTGCAGGATTTCAGTCCTTCACGGCGTAGTGTGTTACCAATTGTTTTCTTGGTGACTATGGTCCCAGCTGCCTTGAGATCATTGACAAGATCCTCCTGTGTAGTTCTGGGCTGATTCCTCACGGTTCTCATGATCATTGCAACTCCACAAGGTGAGATCTTGCATGGAGCCCCAGGCCGAGGAAGATTGACAGTGCTTTTGTGTTTCTTCCATTTGCGAATAATCGCACCAACTGCCAAATAAATAAATAATAATAATGTACAGTGAGGGAAAAAAGTATTTGATCCCCTGCTGATTGTGTACGTTTGCCCACTGACAAAGACATGATCAGTCTATAATTTTAATGGTAGGTTTATTTGAACAGTGAGAGACAGAATAACAACAACAAAAATCCAGAAAAACGCATGTCAAAAATGTTATAAATTGATTTGCATTTTAATGAGGGAAATCAGTATTTGACCCCTCTGCAAAACATGACTTAGTACTTGGTGGCAAAACCCTTGTTGTCAATCACAGAGGTCAGACGCTTCTTGTAGTTGGCCACCAGGTTTGCACACATCTCAGGAGGGATTCTGTTCCACTCCTCTTTCCAGATCTTCTCCAAGTCATTAAGGTTTCGAGGCTGACGTTTGGCAACTCGAACCATCAGCTCCCTCCACAGATTTTCTATGGGATTAAGGTCTGGAGACTGGCTAGGCCACTCCAGGACCTTAATGTGCTTCTTCTTGAGCCACTCCTTTGTTGCCTTGGCCGTGTGTTTTGGGTCATTGTCATGCTGGAATACCCATCCACGACCCATTTTCAATGCCCTGGCAGAGGAAAGGAGGTTCTCACCCAAGATTTGACGGTACATGGCCCCGTCCATCGTCCCTTTGATGCAGTGAAGTTGTCCTGTCCCCTTAGCAGAAAAACACGCCCAAAGCATAATGTTTCCACCTCCATGTTTGACGGTGGGGATGGTGTTCTTGGGGTCATAGGCAGCATTCGTCCTCCTCCAAACACGGCGAGTTGAGCTGATGCCAAAGAGCTCGATTTTGGTCTCATCTGACCACAACACTTTCACCCAGTTCTCCTCTGAATCATTCAGATGTTCATTTGCAAACTTCAGATGGCCCTGTATATGTACTTTCTTGAGCAGGGGGACCTTGCGGGCGCTGCAGGATTTCAGTCCTTCACGGCGTAGTGTGTTACCAATTGTTTTCTTGGTGACTATGGTCCCAGCTGCCTTGAGATCATTGACAAGATCCTCCCGTGTAGTTCTGGGCTGATTCCTCACCATTCTCATGATCATTGCAACTCCACGAGGTGAGATCTTGCATGGAGCCCCAGGCCGAGGGAGATTGACAGTTCTTTTGTGTTTCTTCCATTTGCGAATAATCACACCAACTGTTGTCACCTCCTCACCAAGCTGCTTGGCGATGGTCTTGTAGCCCATTCCAACCTTGTGTAGGTCTACAATCTTATCCCTGACATCCTTGGAGAGCTCTTTGGTCTTGGCCATGGTGGAGAGTTTGTAATCTGATTGATTGATTGCTTCTGTGGACAGGTGTCTTTTATACAGGTAACAAGCTGAGATTAGGAGCACTCCCTTTAAGAGTGTGCTCCTAATCTCAGCTCGTTACCTGTATAAAAGACACCTGGGAGCCAGACATCTTTCGGATTGAGAGGGGGTCAAATAGTTATTTCCCTCATTAAAATGCTAATCAATTTATAACATTTTTGACATAGGTTTTTCTGGATTTTTTTGTTGTTATTCTGTCTCTCACTGTTCAAATAAACCTACCATTAAAATTATAGACTGATCATTTCTTTGTCAGTGGGCAAACGTACAAAATCAGCAGGGGATCAAATACTTTTTTTCCCTCACTGTGTATATACAGTGGGGAAAAAAGTATTTAGTCAGCCACCAATTGTGCAAGTTCTCCCACTTAAAAAGATGAGAGAAGCCTGTAATTTTCATCATAGGTACACGTCAACTATGACAGACAAATTGACGAAAAAAAATTCAGAAAATCACATTGTAGGATTTTTAATGAATTTATTTGCAAATTATGGTGGAAAATAAGTATTTGGTCACCTACAAACAAGCAAGATTTCTGGCTCTCACAGACCTGTAACTTCTTCTTTAAGAGGCTCCTCTGTCATCCACTCGTTACCTGTATTAATGGCACCTGTTTGAACTTGTTATCAGTATAAAAGACACCTGTCCACAACCTCAAACAGTCACACTCCAAACTCCACTAAGACCAAAGAGCTGTCAAAGGACACCAGAAACAAAATTGTAGACCTGCACCAGGCTGGGAAGACTGAATCTGCAATAGGTAAGCAGCTTGGTTTGAAGAAATCAACTGTGGGAGCAATTATTAGGAAATGGAAGACATACAAGACCACTGATAATCTCCCTCGATCTGGGGCTCCACGCAAGATCTCACCCCGTGGGGTCAAAATGATCACAAGAACGGTGAGCAAAAATCCCAGAACCACACGGGGGGACCTAGTGAATGACCTGCAGAGAGCTGGGACCAAAGTAACAAAGCCTACCATCAGTAACACACTACGCCGCCAGGGACTCAAATCCTGCAGTGCCAGACGTGTGCCCCTGCTTAAGCCAGTACATGTCCAGGCCCGTCTGAAGTTTGCTAGAGTGCATTTGGATGATCCAGAAGAGGATTGGGAGAATGTCATATGGTCAGGTGAAACCAAAATAGAACTTTTTGGTAAAAACTCAACTCGTCGTGTTTGGAGGACAAAGAATGCTGAGTTGCATCCAAAGAACACCATACCTACTGTGAAGCATAGGGGTGGAAACATCATGCTTTGGGGCTGTTTTTCTGCAAAGGGACCAGGACGACTGATCCGTGTAAAGGAAAGAATGAATGGGGCCATGTATCGTGAGATTTTGAGTGAAAACGTCCTTCCATCACCAAGGGCATTGAAGATGAAACATGGCTGGGTCTTTCAGCATGACAATGATCCCAAACACACCACCCGGGCAACGAAGGAGTGGCTTCGTAAGAAGCATTTCAAGGTCCTGGAGTGGCCTAGCCAGTCTCCAGATCTCAACCCCATAGAAAATCTTTGGAGGGAGTTGAAAGTCCGTGTTGCCCAGCGACAGCCCCAAAACATCACTGCTCTAGAGGAGATCTGCATGGAGGAATGGGCCAAAATACCAGCAACAGTGTGTGAAAACCTTGTGAAGACTTACAGAAAACGTTTGACCTGTTTCATTGCCAACAAAGGGTATATAACAAAGTATTGAGAAACTTTTGTTATTGACCAAATACTTATTTTCCACCATAATTTGCAAATAAATTCATTAAAAATCCTACAATGTTATTTTCTGGAAAAAAAAATCTCATTTTGTCTGTCATAGTTGACGTGTACCTATGATGAAAATTACAGGCCTCTCTCATATTTTTAAGTGGGAGAACGTGCACAATTGGTGGCTGACTAAATACTTTTTTCCCCCACTGATATATATATATATATATATATATATATATATATATATATAATATTCCACTCATTATCTGAATTTCATCGATACACTGTAAGCAGAGAGACAGGCGATACTGTATCAGTTGACAAGCCACGTAAAAAAAAAGAAGGTGATCTTGTACAATGTTGCATGGGGCAGAAATGACATACAACACCGTGCTACAATTTTACAGTAGCCAACTGCTTTACTGTTGGCAATACCCCTATTTCTGGCGATTTGTCCTACGTATGTACTTTATAACGATAATGAAACTGTAAGATTTACATATTTCTCAACATGCTCACAACCTGCCATTGGATACAAATTATACTGTATGGGAAATTATATTTACCATCTGCTATTCTTTCTATTGAGCACTTCAAAATAAACATTTGTTTTGCTATTGGATTAAATGGTAGTTAAAATTACTAAATGGTGAGCCTATTATTATCTGATATATTGGTGACCAAATGAAAGGTTTTCATGGTATTTCACAGAAAACGTTTTTGCATGGATGACTCAGGGGTGAAATATGTGTGAAACCCCAATGAATGCACAATCAAAGGTACTGAACATAAAATAGGGGGCATTACAAGTGTTATCTAGTTTAGAGTTTTGTACTTGGGAGTTGATAAAGTATACCACTTACATCTAAAAAAAAATGTGCCAAATTGATTGGGGGAAAAAAAAAGAATATAATCATGTGTCATCATTACAGGAGAGCCCAGGTTTGGGAAACCTCCAGCGAACCATTCTGAAGAGATATAACGACCTGGATTATGACAGCTTCGTCGGGCTGATGGGGAGAAGGAGTGCTTGTAAGCGTCAGCTCTGTCTACTCCACATCCTAGATCAATCGAACAAAGTTATTTATAAATACCTTTTTACATCAGCAGACAACAGTTGTCACCAAGTGCTTGTCCTGGCCTAAAGAGATGATGTTGTGTTGAGTCAAGCAATAGTCTTTGATGATGGATAGAAGGGTTTATACCAATGATACATTGGGTTATACTGATATGGTATTGTCACTGAGACTTCTCTGTTTTGACAAGATTGACAATGTGTCCTACAGTAGTCTTTATTTATTTCAAAACATGTTCAATGCTGATGCAGGTGTTCACTGCTGGTAAATGACATTCTTCACAGGACTAATTAACTTTTTATTGGAGATCTATTGGGATTGATTATTTTTTGACAATTGACTTGTTTTTCCCCAGATATAAATGGTCTACCACCATCTCCCCATAAAAGTTAGTAATAACCATTGATTTACTGTTTCTTTCACATATCAATAGAAATGTTATTCGCTTTAATAGAAAATTATGAGTCATGTCATATAATAATAATTCATTTAATTTGTAAAGCACATTTTTTTTAAATATACTGTGAACATCTGCATTTGATAATGACCTAAGCCTTTTTTGTAACAGGGGAGATGGATGATGTCTTTGTTGGGCTTATGGGGAGAAGAAACTCAGAACTTGGTGAGTGTGGGTGTATGGGCATATGTTACTCCCCTCAGAATGGAGATCTGAGAGCAGTAGGATAGTAATCTGAAATACGGTGGAAAAAATGAAGCACATGAGAACATTTCAATTTAATCAAGTGACTCAATTTTAATAATCAATCACATGTTGAATAAATTAATATTCATATATTAAATATATATATATATATATTAAATATATATATATATATATATATATATTTGTTACTTTTACCCCTTTTCGTGATATCCAATTGGTAGTTACAGTCTTGTCCCATCGCTGCAACTCCCGTACGGACTCGGGAAAGGCAATGGTCGAGAGCCATGCGTCCTCCGAAACACGACCCTGCCAAGCTGCACTGCTTCTTGACACACTGCTCGCTTAACCTGGAAGCCAGCCGCACCAATGTGTCGGAGGAAACACCGTACACCTGGCGACCGAAGTCAGCTTGCAGGCGCCAGGCCCGCCACAAGGAGTCGCTAGAGCACGATGGGACAAGGACATCTCGGCCGGCCAAACCCTCCCCTAACCCGGATGACGCTGGTCCACCCTTATTAAACTCTCCAGATCATTTTCCATTAATGGATGTCGATTTTACTTGTTTTGACTGCTATGATTAAGGAATAAGGCCGGAGGAGGTGTGGTATATGGCGAATATACCACAAAGAACAACCCTTAGCCGTGGTTTATTGGTAATTTACCACAAACCCATGAGGTGTGCCTTATTACTATTATAAACTGGTTAGCAACGTAATTAGAACAGTAAAAAGTACGTTTTTGTTATTCCCTTGGTATACCATGTCTTTCAACCAATCAGCATTCAGCGCTCAAACCACCCTGTTTATAATTGTAAATAAACCCAGTTTGCGCATGTGCATAACTATAGATAAATCCGACAGGATTTTGACTACAAACCATTATAAATCGCCTATTTGCGAGATTGACTTGTTATTTCAATAGGCATAGGCCACTGACTAAAATCTGGGTTTATAACTTCAATTCAACTTTGCCATGGTTTGCTGAGCTAGATGCAGGTAGCATATAGCCCCTGATAGGCCTACATGCCAACATCTCATTTCAGGGAAAAGTCCACAATGTGGAGAATTATACATTTGCAATCTAGCTCGTTAATATGTTTTATGGAAAATGGGTGTCTCCATAATGACCTACAACTGGTCAAAAGTTGTCACGATGTGCGTGCTAATCTGTCTCCGTGACTCAGTGAAATATACATTTATATGTATCTTTTTTTTAAAAGAGAGATGCCATGGCGGCCGCGGTGCAGTTTAAAGTAGGCCAAAAACCCGCCACTCAATAGATTTTCACCCGCGACATCATTTTCAAAGTAGCCCAATTTTGCTGGAAAACTGCGAACATGTCAACACTGAAGCCAGCTCAGAACTCCATTGATTCCTAGGCCAACACCAAAGTTAGAGCGCCCTCTTGTGTCCTGACTGTAATTGCATCTACTGCTGCATAATAAATACCTGACTGCATAGGAATGGATAGACTTAGTCCAGCAAAATAAAAAAGGTATCCCCTGAATCCCCTGTACTTTTAGTTCTAACTCAAGGATTTTCAACCCGCTACACTCTCCACCTCTTTAAAGTGGCCCTTGCCATTACTCAGTAAGTCTGTAACTGAACGGGTATGTCTGGTGTTCTGTATAGGTTTCGGTACTGGTATTGATATTGGTCACACCACTAACATTGGTAAGTAGACATACATATTGGTAGAGTGGGTGCTAGAGTTTGCTATAAGGCATGGATGTTAGGTCTCCACACCTGGTATGTCGGCTGTCCAAGTGTGCCATAGGTTAGCATCCCTTCCTCTACGCATTGCTGATCTGAATCCATGAGGTCATTCATACATGAGGAACCATTGTCTGGATTGGGCCCAACTTCAGTTTCGGGAGTGTCATCTCTCCTGTCAACATGATCCTCTCTCCCTTCAGGATTGTCCCAATTCTCATTGTTTGGTTCTTCTAGGATCTCTGATTCCTGCTTCATGTTCTCATCGTAACTTCTGTATCCTGAATACAGGGATGAAACACATAGGCCTGTTCTCTCAGTGATTTTGTCTGAGGTCTTGGGTGTTCTGCGCTTGCAACTGGGTTAACTCCTGGAGACCAAAGTCTTCCTCATTAGAGTCTGCTGAAGTTTCATCCCCATCTCCTCCATGTTCCGTGTTTGATGTTCTTTTTCTAGCATGCTGTTTCCTCTCTTCCAAGGTGTCATGTTCCACACAGGTAAGTAATTCACTAACATCAGCACGTTGCGATGGAGCACTCTGATGCCTTTAGCACCATTCTTCCTTTCCACCTTGTAGACTGGTCCTTCCCCAATCTTCTCTACCACCCTGTGTATGGCACCCTCCCAGTAGGCCTTGCCTGGTCAACTTGCCTGGTCCTCCTCTCTCTGACATATTCTTCACCAAGACTCGGTCTCCAGTTTGGAGGGCCACTGCCTTTGCACCGTGGCCGTAGTGTCTTTTGCCTTTAGCCGAGGTCTTTTTACTGTTTTCAGATGCAACTCTGTAAGCTTCCTGCATTTTGGTGGCCTAGTTCTGAGCGTAGACTGGGTGTGACACCTGTTCGTCACTCTGATTGAGGCCAAACAACTGGTCAATGGGCAGGCGGGGTGGCTGGCCAAAGAGAAGGAAGTGTGGTGAGAAGCCTGTTGCTTCGTGACGAGTGTAGTTGTATGAATGTTCAATATGAGGCAAGTGGTCTTTCCATTGTTATTTATTTTCATCAGGAAGGGTGCGAAGCATCTGTAGCAGCGTATAATTAATCTGTTCCACTGGGTTTTCCTGAGGATGATATGGCGCTGGGCGGGAGTGGCCGACCCCTGCCAGCTCCTGAAGGCTTCCAAAGAGTTTGTTTTCAAATTCCCAGCCTTGATTATGGTGGAGCCTCTGAGGATATCCAAAGATGGGTATGAACTCATGAAAGATGTTCTCTGCTGCATTCTTTGCAGGCTTGTTGGGGGTGGTGTAGGCCTGTGTAAACCCTGTGAAATGATCAACTAATACTAAGATGTATTCAAAATCCCCCTACTGTTCTAAGTGCAAAAAGTCCACTGAGACCAACTCAAAGGGAGCACTTGATGTGAGCCCATTGGTGCTTTCTGCGGCACATTTGGTATTTTCTGCTTGATGTAACTACATTTCTTTGAGACATAGTCCTCAACTTCTTGTTGCATAAATGGCCAGTAAAACTGCTCTCTCACCAGGTGAGTGACCTTATCTGCACCCACATGCCCCATGTCATTATGAAGGTGTTTCAACACAGTGGCCTGCTTCCTGTCACCACCAACCTTTCTGGAAAGGATTCCATTCTCAGTCTGCAGTTTTGTCCACTCATGCAGCAAGCGTTTGGCTCTCACACACAGTTGCCTTTTCTCGGTGTCTGTTGGTTATTGCCCCTTTAACTTGAAGGTCATCACTTCCTTGATGCCCTGATCATTCTCTTGGGCAGCTTGGATGTCCTCAACAGTTAACGGTATCACGTCTTCCCTGACATTAGTGTTGTCAGGAACTGGAAGACTGATTGACAGTGCAGCTGCCCATATAGCCTCTTTTTCTTTGACGGCTTTGCTTCCCTGCCAGATGGCAGTAATGACATCTTGAGTCATGTTGTTGGTGAACTTGCGTTCACCCTGTTGGAGGTCAAGTGGGTTTCTGGATAGCGTGTCTGCGTCAATAGACTTTCCCTGAGCGGTACTTCATGTCAAAATTGAAGTTTGCTAGTTTACCCACCCATCTGTGCCCTACAGCGTTAAACCTGGCAGTACTCATCACATATATCAGGGGATTGTTATCTGTGTATATTGTAGAAGATGGGGCGTAGTAGAGATAATCACAGAACTTGTCACAGTCAATTTTAGAGCCAGGAATTCAAGCTTTCTGGAGTGTAGCTGATAGTCATTTTCAGCTGGAGACAAGGTCCTCGACCCATAACCTATCACTCGTAGCTTTCCCTGCTGCCTCTGGTAGAGTACTGCACCAAGACCCTCATTGGAGGCGTCTGTATGTAGGGAGAATGGTTGGTCAAAATTTGGGTATGCCAGAACTGGGGTTTGGGTAACTGCATCCACTAACCTGTCTACAATGGCCTGGTGGGCTGCTGTCCATTCTACTGGCATCTTTGATGGCAAATTGACCTGAATATTTTTGTTTTCGGCTTTCCTTTGGATTTCAATGTTCTTTTGGACATTTTGCTTTCCACTGTATTTTTCACAGTCGGTCTGGAGAAGTTCATACAACGGTTTTGCGAGTCTCGAGAAATCTTCAATGAAGGACCTCTTTATCTAGTTGTTTTGCACTGCTTGGTTCCTGAAACAGCTCACTACTGTCTTTACCTTTCATGTGTGATTTGAGAATTGTTTTCAATTCAGCAACTGTAAGCCCCTCATAGTTAACTAACATCTCTTTGAATGTGCCCGATTTGATAACCTCGAGGACAGCTCTAACTACCTACGATTCAGAAATGTTTGCTCTGGTTCCCTCATCAATTTGCTTACAAATGCTACTGTAACTAATATCAGCACCTGAATCGGTTATTTGACCACCAAATACCTTAAATTCGCGTTGTGGCAGAAGGGCTGCCACGTCTGACACTCTCAACAGACTACTAGGAGGCATGTGTAAGGTCCCTGGATTGCTGGTGTCAGGAACGGCGACGTCCTCAGGAACCTGCACATGGCTGTTGTACGTTGGTGTGTCTGAGAGTTTGTTGTCTGTTGACTCCCGATGTCCTTGTTGGTTGTCCTTCGATGGAGTCCGGTTATTCTCTCTGGCTGTTGTGTAGTCGTCGGTGTCCCCCAGCAGTTGGGTGACAAGATCCTGCAGAAAGAGCAGCTGACCGACGCCCTCATCTTCCAGCTCACTCAGCTGTTTACTGTTCATGTAACTCACAATGTTGTCATACATTTCTGCTTCATTAGCCCCTGTGACAGTATGAGCCTCTAGAAGCGTTTCCTCACTCAGGACAGCTGCCAGTTTGTATAACTGTGTTTCGTTGAGCTGGATCAACCGTTTTTGAATGTCCCACACTAGCTTTTTACACGTGTTAACTTGAGCCATTCTGCCTGCCATCTATTGACTTCTCTGTGTCTACGTCGAACACTTCTGTCTGAAGCTCTGCAGCTTGCTCTAGTCTCCACATGTTTGTCGTCGTGGTTCTTTCACGATCCACAACTCTGGTCAGTGTTGTAGATCACGGACAAGCCCCCAAAATCTTACTCCCCTCAGAATAGAGATCTGAGAGCAGTAGGATAGTAATCTGAAATGCGGTAGAAAAAAGGAAGCACTTGAGAATGTTTCAACTTTATCAAGTGACCTCATTTTAATAATCAAATGTTGAATAAATGAATATTCATTTATCATCAAGTTTACATAAAAAGGAAATTCATCTCAGATTGAATTTCACTAAATATCAAAAATATGATTGACATTACCAAATGAAACAAAACACCATTCAGTATTTCAATCTCCTCCATGAACAGACTAACATTCAGTCTCCCAGTCTTGTATAGCAATCGGCGCCATTTTATGATGACCACATCAGCAAGAGACAACATTTCAAAAGGCTGATAGAACCACAACAGAGTATTACTGTAATAACAGCCCAACTACTTTTCCGCATCGCCCTTGAACCACGAGATGACATTACTCTCCTGTTGTACAAATATACTGTCCAATACATTCACTATAATATACATTACAAAATAGTTACTTGGATATGAACACGCATTCCCCGGTGCACGGGTGGCACCCTTTGAAGCTAGCTAGCAACCGCCCCTCTCGATATCTAGCTAGCAACCGCTCCTCTCGATATCTAGCTAGCAACCGCCCCTCTCGATATCTAGCTAGCAACCGCCCCTCTCGATATCTAGCTAGCAACCGCCCCTCTCGATATCTAGCCAGCCAGCCTAGCTCATGAGCTTGTTAGCTACATAGAATTGTCTTTAAAAATATAACCCTGTGACCGATAAACAGACTTAAATAGATATAGTCCATCAAAATAAAAAGGTATCCCCTGAATCCCCTTTACTTTTAGTTCTAACTCAAGGATTTTCAATCCGCTACACATCCATGGGAATATAGTCTATATAATGGTATTCTGCAACTCAGCTTGTGTGGCTCAGTTGATAAGAGTGTGGTGCTAGTAACACCAAGGCCATGGGTTCAATTCCTAAAGGGATCATACTGTATTTTAAGTCGCTTTGGATAAAAGCTTCTGCTAAGTGGCATACATGATCATATTAATGAATCTACTGTATCTATACCTCCATAGTAAACCAAACTGGAAGTCTTCCGACTAGCTTGGAAAGACAGTACCGTGCAGTACCGAAGAGCCCTCACTGCTGCTCGATCATCCTACTTTTCCAACTTAATTGAGGAAAATAAGAACAATCCAAAATTTCTTTTTGATACTGTTGCAAAGCTAACTAAAAAGCAGCATTCCCCAAGAGAGGATGGCTTTCACTTCAGCAGTGATAAATTCATGAACTTCTTTGAGGAAAAGATCATGACCATTAGAAAGCAAATTACGGACTCCTCTTTGAATCTGCGTATTCCTCCAGGGCTTAGCTGTCCTGGATCTGCACAGACTCTGCGAGGGCCTGGGATCGGGAGAGACACTTAAGTGTTTTAGTACTATATCTCTTGACACAATGATGAAAATAATCATGGCCTCTAAACCTTCAAGCTGCATACTGGATCCTATTCCTACTAAACTGCTGAAGGAGCTGCTTCCTGTGCTTGGCCCTCCTATGTTGAACATAATAAACAGCTCTCTATCCACCGGATGTGTACCAAACTCACTAAAAGTGGCAGTGATAAAGCCTCTCTTGAAAAAGCCAAACCTTGACCCGGAAAATATAAAAAACTATCGGCCTATATCGAATCTTCCATTCCTCTCAAAAATTTTAGAAAAAGCTGTTGCGCAGCAACTCACTGCCTTTCTGAAGACAAACAATGTATACGAAATGCTTCAGTCTGGTTTTAGACCCCATCATAGCACTGAGACTGCACTTGTGAAGGTGGTAAATGACCTTTTAATGGCGTCAGACCGAGGCTCTGCATCTGTCCTCGTGCTACTAGACCTTAGTGCTGCCTTTGACACCATCGATCACCACATTCTTTTGGAGAGACTGGAAACCCAAATTGGTCTACACGGACAAGTTCTGGCCTGGTTTAGATCCTACCTGTCGGAAAGATATCAGTTTGTCTCTGTGAATGGTCTGTCCTCCGACAAATCAACTGTACATTTCGGTGTTCCTCAAGGTTCCGTTTTAGGACCACTATTGTTTTCACTATATATTTTACCTCTTGGGGATGTTATTCGAAAACATAATGTTAACTTTCACTGCTATGCGGATGACACACAGCTGTACATTTCAATGAAACATGGTGAAGCCCCAAAATTGCCCTCGCTAGAAGCCTGTGTTTCAGACATAAGGAAGTGGATGGCTGAAAACTTTTTACTTTTAAACTCGGACAAAACAGAGATGCTTGTTCTAGGTCCCAAGAAACAAAGAGATCTTCTGTTAAATCTGACAATTCATCTAGATGGTTGTAAAGTCGTCTCAAATAAAACTGTGAAGGACCTCGGTGTTACTCTTGACCCTGATCTCTCTTTTGACGAACATATCAAGACTGTTTCAAGGACAGCTTTTTCCATCTACGTAACATTGCAAAAATCAGAAATTTTCTGTCCAAAAATGATGCAGAAAAATTAATCCATGCATTTGTTACTTCTAGGTTAGACTACTGCAATGCTCTATTTTCCGGCTACCCGGATAAAGCACTAAATAAACTTCAGTTAGTGCTAAATACGGCTGCTAGAATCCTGACTAGAACCAAGAAATTTGATCATATTACTCCAGTGCTAGCTTCCCTACACTGGCTTCCTGTTAAGGCAAGGGCTGATTTCAAGGTTTTACTGTTAACCTATAAAGCGTTACATGGGCTTGCTCCTACCTATCTTTCCGAGTTGGTCCTGCCGTACATACCAATACGTACGCTACGGTCACAAGACGCAGGCCTCCTAATTGTCCCTAGAATTTCTAAGCAAACAGCGGGAGGCAGGGCTTTCTCCTATAGATCTCCATTTTTATGGAACAGTCTGCCTACCCATGTGAGAGACGCAGACTCGGTCTCAACCTTTAAGTCTTTACTGAAGACTTATCTCTTCAGTAGGTCATATGATTGAGTGTAGTCTGGCCCAGGAGTGTGAAGGTGAACGGAAAGGCTGGAGCAACGAACAGCCCTTGCTGTCTCTGCCGGGCCGGTTCCCTCTCCACTGGGGTTCTCTGCCTCTAACCCTGTTGCAGGGGCTGAGTCACTGGCTTGCTGGTGCTCTTTCATGCCGTCCCTGGGAGGGGTGCGTCACTTGAGTGGGTTGAGTTACTGACGTGATCTTCCTGTCTGGGTTGGCGCCCCCCCCTTGGTTTGTGCTGTGGTGGAGACCTCTGTGGGCTATACTCGGCCTTGTCTCAGGATTGTAAGTTGGTGGTTGGGGATATCCCTCTAGTGGTGCGGGGGCTGTGCTTTGGCGGAGTGGGTGGGGTTATATCCTTCCTGTTTGGCCCTGTCCGGGGTTTCTTCGGATGGGGCCACAGTGTCTCCGGACCGCTCCTGTCTCAGCCTCCAGTATTTATGCTGCAGTAGTTTATGTGTCGGGGGCTGGGGTTAGTTGGTTATACCTGGAGTACTTCTCCTGTCTTATCCAGTGTCCTGTGTGAATTTAAGTATGCTCTCTCTAATTCTCTCGTTCTCTCTTTCTCTCTGAGAACCTGAGCCCTAGGACCATACGTCAGGACTACCGGGCATGATGACACCTTGCTGTCCCCAGTCCGCCTGGCCTTGCTGCTATTCCAGTTTCAACTGTTCTGCCTGCGGCTACGAAACCCCTACCTGTCCCAGACCTGCTGTTTTCAACTCTTTAATGATCGGCTATGAAAAGCCAACTGAGAGACCTGAGCCCTAGGACCATACGTCGGGACTACCGGCCGTGGTGACTCCTTGCTGTCCCCAGTCCGCCTGGCCTTGCTGCTATTCCAGTTTCAACTGTTCTGCCTGCGGTTATGGAACCCCTACCTGTCCCAGACCTGCTGTTTCAACTCTTAATGATCGGCTATGAAAAGCCAACTGAGATTTATTCCTGATTATTATTTGACCATGCTTGTCACTTATGAACATTTTTGAACATCTTGGCATGGTTCTGTTATAATCTCCACCCGGCACAGCCAGAAGAGGACTGGCCACCCCTCATAGCCTGGTTCCTCTCTAGGTTTCTTCCTAGGCTTTCGCCTTTCTAGGGAGTTTTTCCTAGCCACCGTGCTTCTACACCTGCATTACTAGCTGTTTGGGGTTTTAGGCTGGGTTTCTGTACAGCACTTCGAGATATTAGCTGATGTAAGAAGGGCTATATAAAATAAAATTGATTGATGTGCGATGGAGAAAATGTACTGCATCTTTTCAGCTAAGCCACTCAGTGTGGGTTCTCTCTTACAGGTAACATGCGTCCTTTGAGGAAGGAGGCGTACCCGGAGACAAGAAAAGGCGGTCTATTCCTTAACAAGTGCAGACTGAGGTGAGAATGTGTGTGTGTGTGTGTGTGTGTGTGTGTGTGTAAGGCATCTTCTCTCCCATGTCACTCAGTAGACTGCATGCATTTGATTATATTAAATACTGGTTTCCATGCACTTGTTAAGTACAGATGTATGATCTTAATTTGAGCCAGTTTGCCTGGCTTAAAAACAATCGTTAAGAAAGAAGCCAAGTCATTCCAATCATATCAACCATTTTACAATCATCATGACATCAAAAGCATCTACAGATGTAGGATCTTAATTTGAGCCAGTTTGCTACAGCAAGGAAATAATCCTGCAGCAACAGGAAATGTGAATTATTATGTGGATTATAATTCATGGACATTTTTGTAGGGGTTGATACATTTTTCGTTAGGGCAAATCAAATCTGACATTTGAAAGTGTAAATTACAAACTTTAGAAGCCTTTTTAAAACTCAAATATTCTACAAGTTTGCATTTCCTGCTGTGCAGGACAATTCTCAGCAACAAAAGTGATCAAATTAAAATCCTACATCTGTAGGCCTCCATTCAATTGAACAGCTTTAGCTCAGCTCTCTACGTACCAGAATACATTGAATAAGAATAAGTTATCAAGTGCTTCATATTTCTTCCATGTTCCAAGTTGAATGAAATAATACTAGAAGATTTTCTACATATTTTAAAAACACATTTATGAACCTTTAGATTATATATGTATCATACTGTACATCCACTGTTACTGTTTTGATCCAGGTTTCGACGTGGGTTATAGACAAGACATTCATCTGGACCCATCTCTACCATCCAGCCAAGGCAACACCCCTTTTCAGAAGATTGGAGATATTATTATTATTATTATACAATACAGAAGAGCAACTATTTATTTTTCAAAGAGTATTGCAAAAACGTCTATGGAATTTAAACTGACCAAACCAACATATTACTGTACCGTGCCAGATGGGTTGTCATAGTAACTAATAACTATACCGTTTGTATATAACATGTATTGTCTAAAAAAAAATCAACAGTCACATCTGATAAGATCTATTTCCTTAACACAGTGGGTTCTTTTTCTCCAAAAGTTCAAGATAAAACAAAATGTTTGTAAATTAAACAATTAATTTAACCCAACTTTGTACATCTTGTCATGTCACAACTGTGATATCTTATCAAATGACAAAAGGGACTATGGAAAGCGTTACAGATTGAATAGAGCCCCTAGATTCACACAGGTATACTCCATCAGTACAATTGGTGGCAGCGGTGGGATCCTGTATTTCCATAGTCCTTTTTGTCATTTGATAAGATATCACATGACTCTAGGACCATGTTTGTTCTATAGCAGATCATTGAACAGAACCATGATACACCAGCACCAAAGCTATGGAAGACACAATGTGACATGCTCCTATCACATTTAAACATCTCACACACACTTCAAAAGGTAATATGATGTATACTAAGGCTGGGATTCAATACAATCACGGGTTATAGGCATTGCGGCTTTCAAAGGCAATGTTTCCACGTTCGCGGAGATCCCATTCACGTTAAACAAAATGGCCATTAAAAGCCGCAATGCCAATAACCTGCTATCGGATTGAATCCCACCCTAAATAGCTTTTTTTCATTCCAGCTGAAAAACATACAGGTCAATGTTCTGTGTAGATATGAAATCTTCTCTTCGACCTCCCAAAAACACTACGAAACCAGAGAACAAGGTAAATGGCTTAAAAACCACGTTAAGAAAGAAGCCAAGTGATTCCAACCATATCAACCATTTTACAATAATTATGACATCAAAAGCATCTACAGATGTAGGATTTTAATTT
The DNA here is from genome assembly GCF_020615455.1 of Coregonus clupeaformis. Classification (NCBI taxonomy): domain Eukaryota; kingdom Metazoa; phylum Chordata; class Actinopteri; order Salmoniformes; family Salmonidae; genus Coregonus; species Coregonus clupeaformis. The sequence goes on from NC_059215.1 coordinate 55,590,118, forward strand.
GAGCCAGTTTGCTACAGCAAGAAAATAATTATGTGGATTATAATTAATGGACATTTTTGTAGGGGTTGATACATTTTTCGTAAGGGAAAATCAAGTCTGGAATTTCAAAGTGGAAATTACAAACCTCAGAAGCCTTTTTAAACCTCAAATACAATGCAAGTTTTACATTTCCACTTTCTCCTGCAACAGGGTGATCAAATTAAGATGATACATCTGTAGAAATGATTACAATTATAATAAATAATAATATGTGCCAATCACATTTCATCAACACTGACAATTAAGACACAATATTTGGACAAAATTGAAATCCACCACCAAAGCAATGACAAAGATGCTGCCATCCTGCATATGGGTATAATATGTGACATGATATACACTCACACTTAGCTATAACACAGAGAAATGTAATACCATGTCAAAAATGTGCTCTATCAGCTTGCCTTGACACTGAAAACAGATTCTGACGAAGATTCAACCCAATTAAGAATCTTTACCATCGGTCAGTGCAGACATAAAAAGGTCCCTTCATATCTCTCTATAAGTTCAATACAATATAGCATTGAATAGTGGTGGACGGTCAATAAGGCAATGGAATAAAGAAGCATTGTTAGTTGTGGCATTGATGATTTACCAAATCAACTGTAAGAAACAGAAATGCTTGATATCATGCTATCAGAATTGTCAAGGTCTGGACCTTTGAACGCAGCTTGGGTTATGTAATAAGCTGTCTAGTACTGGATATAGATCATGTAATAAGCTGTCTAGTACTGGATATGGATAATGTAATAAGCTGTCTAGTACTGGATATAGATAATGTAATAAGCTGTCTAGTACTGGATATAGATAATGTAATAAGCTGTCTAGTACTGGATATAGATCATGTAATAAGCTGTCTAGTACTGGATATGGATAATGTAATAAGCTGTCTAGTACTGGATATAGATAATGTAATACGCTGTCTAGTACTGATATAGATAATGTAATAAGCTGTCTAGTACTGGATATGGATAATGTAATAAGCTGTCTAGTACTGGATATGGATGAATGGTAAGTAACTGCATACTATTTCAATTCAAACAGAATATCCTATTAAATAGCAACAGATATCAATAAAAACAGTTAAAACTTTCAAGTTAAATGACTTACATTATATGGACTCACTTAAAGATTTTTTAAACCTATATAAAATCACCTATAATCAATCAAACTTGCACTGTGGTGGAACTGGGCGTAAGAATCACCCTTGTCTCTCCTATGTGACTGCAGTCCTGTTATTGTCAAAGGGGATTTTACCCAATGTCTCCTTCCCACCTTTGTCTGACAAAGGCTTTGCCCCAGACTCTGTTTTGGACTGGTCCCCATCAGCACCAACAGTAATACTAGCTGGGGTTCTCCCTCTCCCAGCTGTACCCACTGCAGGCCTCTCTGTCTGGGCCAGCCGCTCCACCAGGCCCTGGGGTAGTGGAGGTCTGTAGCGGTGTCTGTAGCCGTAGGCACGGAGATGGTAGGTCCAGTACTCTAGTGTGTACATCAGCTCTGCATCCACATAGTGGAAGGATACTGCCAGGTCTGAGCAGCACTGGGGACCCTGGGGGAGAAAAGCACACACACACACAGTATTCTAAAACGTACTACATGGCCTTTCACTGTATCTGTTGACAGAGCAGAAGACATGAACCAAGGCTCCGAACAGCACCCTTAAAAATATATGGGATTTTTGTATATTAAATTCAACAGCATACCTGACTATTGTGGTGTTCACTGTCTATTTCACATGGCTTCAAGTATCTCGGGTACTCTGAAAATCACATTGCCCGTTTTTGACAGTCAGTCTGATAACCATTTGGAATTAGACTACCTTGGTATCGAACAGCGGAGACACTGGCTGTGTTTCCACCACAAAGATGCTTGTTTACCCCCAATTGTATTGCCATGTGTCTTGATGGTCCCTGTCTGACAGACTCATAATAGACTTCTAATTTGCATTGCAAAGCACAAAGAATTAGAGCTATTATCTGTAACAAATAGGTTCCTATTGTTGACAGAGTTTTGTCTCTACTGCAATCATCCACTTTAGCATCAATGTTATTTATTTATTTTAAAGCTGTACTAACCAGGGCCAAAGACCCAGTTGGACAGATAATCGTAAATTACGAATGTAACTATGGTTCTACGAATACCTGGAAGACCATCAGTATGGCTGCCACAAGCATGCCCATCAGTATGGCTGCCACGAGCATGCCCATCAGTATGGCTGCCACGAGCATGCCATCAGTTGTTGGAGCGTTCGTACCTTCACCAACCCATTCAACTGGAATTGTTGCAGAAGAAGAAGAATGCTGTCCACGCGCTGAGGTGTTATACATGCCCTCATAGTGTGGGAGTTCAGAACCATGCAAACAAAGGTGACCTTTTTGGCTTGGTGTGAAGTTGCTATTTTCGTTGTTCACAGTAAGACCCAGTGCGGTGACGTGGGTCAGTGTCAGCGCTGTGCCAGGGGAGAGGCTGAAGGGTACTACAGCAAACTGGTATGTATGGCCATGGAAGGTGAACCACAGGAAACGCCTTGGTTCCAGTAACACAGGAACGTGAAAGTAAGCGTCCTTTAAGTCCAGGGACGTGAACCATTCCCCTGCGGCTACAGTCTGGAGAACGTTGACCGTCCGCAACATGTGAAAGGAGAGAACTTTTAGGAAAACAATGAACCGCTTTAAATCCAGAACTGGATGGAAGCCTCCGTCTTTCTGCAGAACCAGGAAATAGGTTGAGTGAAAGCCATCTTGCTGTTCTGATGCTTTTACTCTTATGATTGTGCCCTTCTCCAGGAGAGATGTAATCTCCTGGTTGAGGGTGCACGCTTTCAGGAGGTCTGTGACTGAAGTCATTCTGACCCCTGAGAATGGTGGGGGTTGGTGTCGGAACTGCAGACTGTACCCTTGTGAGAGGGTCATCACCACCCATGGGTCTGAGGAATGGGATGCCCAGTAGGTCAGGTGCTGCTGGGTAAATCGGCCGACCTCCACCATTCAGTTTCTGGCAGATAGCGTCCTACTATCCTTGCCGTGGTGGGCGAGAGCCCGCAGGTCAGCCCAGCATCTCTGAAGCTCCGTAAGAAAAGCCGGTGAAAGTAGCACACTGAACGGTGTAGCTGCTGGGGCCTTCTTAAAGAATAGGTTAGCTGCAGGGGCTGTGGCTTGAGGGTCATCAAGCTCTAGCCTAGCTAAGGCAGTACGCAGGACAGTGCGTAGTGAGGCAGAGCTTGCTTCTGACTCAGTGTGATCAAAGCCTCGGAATGACTCCTCTTACCCATCTTTAGCATTGAGACTGAATGGGTCCACAACACTGGTTGGCACCCCCTTCGCCATGTTGGGCTTGTCATCATCCTGGTCACGGCTATCTGAGTCCTCTGTTGTGTCCCCCATGCTGGAGGGAGTGCTAGAATGCCCCGACTCAGGGGGCTCGAAGGAAGGCAAAAGCGTTTTTAGCTGCTCTATCTCAGAAGATAAGGAATTGACCTTCCGAGTGAGGCTCTTATTTTCTGACTTTTCACCGGGGGGGCACCATCGGTTTCGTGGGCTTTCCATCTTTTGGTGGCCATGGGTGGGTCCTGGTGAACAACGCCGGACGCTGGTAAATTATCTGTGAAAACCAGGCCCTCAATTCTGGCTAGCCACGCTTCCCTCACCTTCACAGGCAGGATAGTGCAGTTAATGCAGGGGTCAGTAAGGGGCTCATGCAGATGGCCAACGCCTAGGCAGGCGTGGCACAGGTCATGACCATCATCTGCTTGTAGTTCAGCTCTACAAGAGGAGCAGCCATGCATGCTCAGCATCATGGTGATGCAGTGTTCTCTCAGCTCAGAATGTGAAGAAATGTTTTATAAAATATAGATATAAAATATTTCTTACGCAATATACTGATTAATCCAATTAACTAATATAATAGTAACCGGAGACTGTACAACAGCTACCACAATACACAGTAAAGGTAGAGCTACAATAATCTGGCGGGAGTTGAACAGCAACTGCCAAATAATTTAGGGTGAGCCTAGCTATGACCACAGGGCTGGGGCAGCAGAGATATCATGTTTAAATGTAGGCTTCCAGTATTTATGCGAAACAAGCACGATTGGCCGTCATTTGGTAAACTAAGCTGACAACACACAGTTGTAGCTAGGTTGAGTTGGTAAACTAGCTAGATAGCTAGCTAGCTTGTAGCATGCCAGTAATACACTATATATACAAAAGTATGTGGACACCCCTTCAAAGTAGTGGATTCGCCTATTTCAGCAACACCCGTTGATGACAGGTGTATAAGAATGAGCACACAGCCATGCAATCTCCATAAATTAACATTGGCAGTAGAATGGCCTTACTGAAGAGCTCAGTGACTTTCAACGTGGCACCGTTCGTCAAATTTCTGCCCTGCTAGAGCTGCCTCGGTCCTGTAAGTGCTGTTATAGTGAAGTGGAAACGTCTAGGAGCAACAATGGCTCAGCCGCAAAGCTGAAAAAACACAAGCTCACAGAGAGGGACCGCTGAGTGCTGAAGCGCATAGTGCGTCAAAAAACGTCTCTGCTCGGTTGCAACACTCTTTACCGAGTTCCAAACTGCCAACGTAAGCACAAGAACTGTTCGTCGGGAGCTTCATGAAATGGGTTTCCATGGCCGAGCGGCCGCACACTAGCCTAACATCACCATGCGCAATGCCAAGCGTCGGCTGGAGTGGTGTAAAGCTCGTCGCCATTGGACTCTGGAGCTCTCTGGAGTGATGAATCGCGCTTCACCATCTGGCAGTCCGACGGACGAATCTGGGTTTGGCGGATGCCAGGAGAACGCTACCTGCCCCAATGCACGGTGCCAACTGTACATTTTGGTGGAGGAGGAATAATGGTCTGGGGCTGTTTTTCATGTTTCGGGCTAGGCCCCTTAGTTTCAGTGAAGGGAAATCTTAACGCTACAGCATACAATGACAGTCTAGACGATTCTGTGCTTCCAACTTTGTGGCAACAGTTTGGGGAAGGCCCTTTCCTGTTTCAGCATGAAGCGAGGTCCATACAGAAATGGTTTGTCGAGATCGGTGTGAAAGAACTTGACTGGCCTGCACAGAGCCCTGACCTCAACCCCATCGAACACCTTTGGGATGAATTGGAAGGCCAACTGCGAGCCACGCCTAATCGCCCAACATCAGTGCCCAACCTCACTAATATTCTTGTGGCTGAATGGAAGGAAGTCCCCGCAGCAATGTTCCAACATCTAGTGGAAAGCCTTCCCAGAAGAGTGGAGGCTGTTATAGCAGCAAAGGGGGGACCAACTTCATATTAATGCCCATGATTTTGGAATGAGATGTTCGACGAGCACGTGTCCACATACCTTTGGTAATGTAGTGTACCAGGGGAGAGGGATGCCTAGGGGAGGCAATCCAAATCTCATGTTTTATAGCTGGCTAGGCTAACAACCTTCCTAGACGCAGTTATCTAGGGAATTGACCCGTTCGAGTTTTCAATAGTCGGTGGCCTCGATAACGAGCACAGCAGTGGAGGATATCTTGACAAGGTTAGCACAGGAGTACGGTGGCCAACACACACACTAGCTGGTGGGCTAAGTCAGCACAAGACAAGGAAGCCCGATATCCTCCAATAAAAGGGATAGGTAGGGGAGAGCTGTCACAGCCTTAGAGGGCGAATTTTACGCTCTGACCCACAGGTCACAGGCTGTTGGTGACAGACTGACAGTACACACAACTCACACAGAGTTAAGCTTACCCTACCGGGACCTGGGAAGATGCAATCCGAAAAACAAGAGCAGCGGAGCTGTCAACTTGCGCGATAAGGCTAATCAGTGCATGGCCTGACGTACGGTTTTATATGAACCGTGGAGGCACGTCCTCCCACACTGTCACATCACCGGCGTGACTTTGTTGTTATTAATACTCGACGTGTGCGGAACGCGACAAATATAATCCATACTTTCAACAGTATTGACGGTCTGAAAGGTATGAAGTAGAACCAACATTCATTAACGTTGTCATTCACTGTGAGATATCCTTTACATTATACAGTTGAAGTCGGAAGTTTTTCACATTTCCTGACATTTAATCCTAGTAAAAATTCCCTGTTTTAGGTCAGTTAGGATCACCACTTTATTTTAAGAATGTGAAATGTCAGAATAATAGTAGAGAGAATGATTTATTTAAGCTTTTATGTATTTCATCACATTCCCAGTGGATCAGAAGTTTACATACACTCAATTAGAATTTGGTAGCATTGTCTTTCAATTGTTTAACTTGGGTCAAACGTTTCGGGTAGCCTTCCACAAGCTTCCCACAATAAATTGGGTGAATTTTGGCCCATTCCTCCTGACCGAGCTGGTGTAACTGAGTCAGGTTTATAGGCCTCCTTGCTCGCACACGCTTTTTCAGTTCTGCCCACAAATGTTCTATAGGATTGAGGTCAGGGCTTTGTGATGGCCACTCCAATACCTTCACTTTGTTGTCCTTAAGCCATTTTGCCACAACTTTGGAAGTATGCTTGGGGTCATTGTCCATTTGGAGGACCCATTTGCGACATAGCTTTAACTTCCTGACTGATGTCTTGAGATGTTGCTTCAATAAATCCACATAATTTTCCTTCCTCATGATACCATCTATTTTGTGAAGTGCACCAGTCCCTCCTGCAGCAAAGCACCCCCACAGCATGATGCTGCCACCCCCATGCTTCGCGGATGGTGTTCTTCGGCTTGCAAGAACCCCCTTTTTCCTCCAAACATATTATGGCCAAACAGTTCTATTTTTTTTTCATCAGACCAGAGGACATTTCTCCAAAAAGTATGATCTTTGTCCCCATGTGCAGTTGCAAACCGTAGTCTGGCTTTTTTATGGCGGTTTTGGAGCAGTGGCTTCTTCCTTGCTGAGCGGCCTTTCAGGTTATGTCGATATAGGACTCGTTTTACAGTGGATATAGATACTTTTGTACCTGTGTCCTCCAGCATCTTCACAAGGTCCTTTGCTGTTTTTCTGGGATTTATTTGCACCAAAGTACGTTAATCTCTAGGAGACAGAACGCGTCTCTTTCCTGAGCGGTATGACGGTTGCGTGGTCCCATGGTGTTTATACTTGCGTACTATTGTTTGTACAGATGAACGTGGTACCTTCAGACTTGTGGAGGTCTACAATTATTTTTCTAAGGTCTTGGCTGATTTATTTTGATTTTCCCATGATGTCAAGCAAAAAGGCACTGAGTTTGAAGGTAGGCCTTGATATACATCCACAGGTACACCTCCAATTGACTCAAATGATGTCAATTAGCCTATCAGAAGCTTCTAAAGCCATGACATTATTTTCTGGAATTTTCAAAGCTGTTTAAAGGCACAGTCAACTTCTGACCCACTGGAATTGTGATAGAGTGAATTATAAGTGAAATAATCTGTCTGTAAACAATTGTTGGAAAAATGACTTGTGTTATGCGCAAAGTAGATGTCCTAACCGACTTGCCAAAACTATAGTTTGTTAACAAGAAATGTGTGGATTGGTTGAAAAACGAGTTTTAATGACTCCAACCTAAGTGTATGTAAACTTCCGACTTCAACTGTAGTTTATATTCAGGCTGTTTTGTTCATTGAAAATAAATGTGAATATACCATATTTTGCACCTAGAGGGTTTGCGTAAGACAGTGATGCCCTGGTGAAACGATGCCCTACCTACACACTTTAATAGATCAAAAACACTTGGTGTCACAGGAGGATGGTGGCACCTTAATTGGCTGGAGTGGAATGGTTGGAATAGTATAAAATGCATCAAACATACTTTCCATGTGTTTGATGCCAATCCATTCGCTGAAATCATATACATCCCCAGGAAGAATATGACAAGTGATAACTTAGATATGATCATTTTCACGTTTTCATAAATTCTTAGTATACGTAACTCCCAAACGTTCTAAGGCATTTGTGAAAATTCTATAGCAATATAGAGTGGGAAAGCGGCAGTGCGTTTCGACAATTAATAGACACTGCAGTAAATGAAACCTAATAAAAACATCTGTCTCGTCCAATACCGGAGTCTATGCAGACCGGTGCACCATAGCCAATCAGAGCTACTGTAGGACTTTATGCAAACAAGCCATTGCCACACAGGCCTGTCATCACTCACATTCATTATTGCAACAGCGTGACTTTAGATCCATTAGAACGCATTCGCCAAAAGCCACAAAATACACCCGAATGGATTTCTGCAAATATGTCAATACCACGGGAGTCCTCTTACATTTGGGAACTTTACAGTCCTATTGATCAAACAACCATGAAAAGGTAGGCGCTTGCTCCCTCAGTTATGTACATCAACAAGATCAACAACTAATGCTAGCCAGAGCAAGATGAGCAAAAATATAACGAAGGAACATTAGACAAACTTTTTCAGGTAGTTGGCCATCAAAATTGCACTGATAAAACGATGGGGAATTGTAGCCTACTCGTCCTTCTGCACCTTGCCTGCCTGGCTAAAGTTGGCAATGCATGCTTGTCCCAACCAAGCTACTTCCATACACAAATGAGAGAACACCTCACCCTGACCATTTTACTTGCCCTAGCAGAGCTGGTTAGCTAGGCTGTTTGCATGTTATCTAGAGCGTTCGTGACTAACTATTGTTTTGCCTACGTTTATTGACAACGGTCATATTCAGCAGGTGTTGCTAAATTCATCAGTTATTCTGCGCTCTGGCACACTCAGACGAGTGTTCTGAAATCGGAGTATATAGCCAGAGTGAATTTGCGAACGCAAGAGATATGCTAACTGGATAACAGTCGTTCATATTCTTGCTAGGTAACCAAATGACACCTGCATCTCTAGCTGTGTATAGCCACCGAAATGACATGACACTCCAATGACATGACATGATGTTCTCCTAGCAGCTAGCTAGCTATCTAGCTAATGTTAGACTCTGTGTTTTTAGCTTGCTACATAAATAGATATGCTAGCTTATTAGCCACGTTATGACTGACTTGTGATCATTGCCCTTGCTAGTTTGATTGTATTGACATTCCCAGCCTTAGTTACATTCATCCATTTTTGTCCAAAATATTGAGTCATTGAAACTGAAACAGTGTATCCCGAATGGAGGCAGCAAACAATGTACCAGGCCAGCTGTGATTTACAACCTGATAGCAATATTACCAAGAAATGTATTGGTTCAGTATATTAATCATGCATTGAACTGCATCCATCTATTATAACAACAATGCCTTAGTGTACGTCATGGAATGTTGAGTCAAATGTAACCTATTTTTAAAACCTCTTATAAAGTTGGTTTTGTAGCATAAACTGGGAATTTTACATTTTTGACTGATATTATGGTTGTCTATTTGTTTCATATCTGCAAAGTAGTTAAAACGCTGTCAGTTCCACTTTAATAAATGGGTGAAACTGAAAGCCACCAAGTAAGAACAACTAGACAGACCTCTACGATGGGGTAGTAGCAGTAACTCCAGTACCAGAAGCTCTTGGAGAACTTCCCGGTCAGATGATGCTCGGGAACAAACGGATGAAACGTCTCCCGTTGCAACGTATCTCTCGAGTCCATAGCCAGAACACCCATCTTCTCCAGACACTGTCCCAGAGCCAAGTCCTCCACAGGGGTGGTATGGGTACACACCTTGGTCTTGAACCCCTCCACAAACCTCCTGAGGGCTTCTTTACTCAACACATATCCTGCTCCGCCACTCATGTAACCCTGCTTGGCGTAGGGCTTGAAGCGCTTGCCGAAGTAGAGGGGCTCCTCCGGCGTGTGATTGGACAGGACCCAGCGGAGGTTGTCCACCACTATGAAGGTGTCGTCGTCCGCCTTGAGGAACCAGTCGGCATCATTCCCATGATGCTCCAGGGCGTAGTGGAAGGCCCTGATGGTCTTCCAGTAAAGCTGGTCGCGGCCCTCCCCTGTGCCGAGCCCCACTGTGGGGAAGTCTGGAGAAGAAGAATGCTTTATTGCCCATTTTCCTACATTTCACCAACACTGGATGGAGAGCAGTTAGGGTTAAGTGCATTGCTCAAGGGCACAACAGCAGGAGACAGCATCTAGGATACTTTCAACCAGATTTTTCCCGTCGGTCATGGGATTCGAACCGGCCCGCCTCTCTGCCCTCTAGGCTACCTGGCTGGGTACCTACCTGGGTCGTCGACAGAGCTCATGAAGACCACCACGTTGCAGTGGCGGCTCCAGGTAGCCTTTACGTGGCGGGCCTTGGTCTGCAGGTTACTGGGACCAGTCATCACCCAGCAAAGGATGCGCACCTTCTGGTACAGCTCGTCTGCCATGCGACTGTCCTCACCTGAACACCATAGCCAAATTAGAAACAACTTTAATTGATGGTAGAGAGACACTGTATAGTATTCATATTTCTATGGCGAGATGTATGGATGTTTTGGAAAGAGCCAATTAAGTTAAATAATTAAGTGTCTTGACAATTGTGGCAACCAAGAGGTCTATTTTCTATATTAAAATACACAACACACACCTTTAATACTTCCACACAGATTTATGAGAAACTTCAGAGGAAATGTACAGTGGGGAAAAAAAGTATTTAGTCAGCCACCAATTGTGCAAGTTCTCCCACTTAAAAAGATGAGAGAGGCCTGTAATTTTCATCATAGGTACACGTCAACTAAACTATGACAGACAAATTGAGAATTTTTTTTCCAGAATATCGCATTGTAGGATTTTTAATGAATTTATTTGCAAATTATGGTGGAAAATAAGTATTTGGTCAATAACAAAAGTTTCTCAATACTTTGTTATATACCCTTTGTTGGCAATGACACAGGTCAAACATTTTCTGTAAGTCTTCACAAGGTTTTCACACACTGTTGCTGGTATTTTGGCCCATTCCTCCATGCAGATCTCCTCTAGAGCAGTGATGTTTTGGGGCTGTCGCTGGGCAACACGGACTTTCAACTCCCTCCAAAGATTTTCTATGGGGTTGAGATCTGGAGACTGGCTAGGCCACTCCAGGACCTTGAAATGCTTCTTACGAAGCCGCTCCTTCATTGCCCGGGCGGTGTGTTTGGGATCATTGTCATGCTGAAAGACCCAGCCACGTTTCATCTTCAATGCCCTTGCTGATGGAAGGAGGTTTTCACTCAAAATCTCACGATACATGGCCCCATTCATTCTTTCCTTTACACGGATCAGTCGTCCTGGTCCCTTTGCAGAAAAACAGCCCCAAAGCATGATGTTTCCAGCCCCATGCTTCACAGTAGGTATGGTGTTCTTTGGATGCAACTCAGCATTCTTTGTCCTCCAAACACGACGAGTTGAGTTTTGACCAAAAAGTTCTATTTTGGTTTCATCTGACCATATGACATTCTCCCAATCCTCTTCTGGATCATCCAATGCACTCTAGCAAACTTCAGACGGGCCTGGAAATGTACTGGCTTAAGCAGGGGGACACGTCTTGCATTGCAGGATTTGAGTCCCTGGCGGCGTAGTGTGTTACTGATGGTAGGCTTTGTTACTTTGGTCCCAATTTGCAAATAAATTCATTAAAAATCCTACAATCTGATTTTCTGGAGAAAAAAATTCTCAATTTGTCTGTCATAGTTGACGTGTACCTATGATGAAAATTACAGGCCTCTCATCTTTTTAAGTGGGAGAACTTGCACAATTGGTGGCTGACTAAATACTTTTTTCCCCCACTGTATTTCCTTTAACTTGAAGAGGTCATGGGTCTTATTGGGCCTGTATACCTGTGTGGTGCAGGTGGTTGAGGTTGATGAGGGCTGCTCCTTCCACCCTCCAGTTATTACTGTCTCTAGCCTGTCTCTCCTTCGCCAACGCTGCTACTGAGCTGTCCTGGCCCTCTCCCAGCACAAGGGGCTCCATGCTCATCTCGAACCACACCTTTTTTTTACAAATAAAGATGACGTGGTTCAAGTTCAACTAAGTTTACTGACTGATAACATCATCATACCATAGCGGGTATAAAAAAATACAGTAGGTACAGTCAACGGTAACAACAATGCAAGGAGAGAGTACCGTAATTACAGGTGTATAGGACTACCTGAATAAGAATTACAGGTGTATAGGGCTACCTGAATAGTAATTCCAGGTGTATAGGGCTACCTGAATAGTAATTACAGGTGTATAGGGCTACCTGAATAGTAATTACAGGTGTATAGGTAAGGCTACCTGAATAGTAATTCCAGGTGTATAGTTAAGGCTACCTGAATAGTAATTCCAGGTGTATAGGCTTACCTGAACAGTAATTACAGGTGTATAGGGCTAACTGAATAGTAATTCCAAGTGTATAGGGCTACCTGAATAGTAATTACAGGTGTATAGGCTTTCCTGAACAGTAATTACAGGTGTATAGGGCTACCTGAATAGTAATTACAGGTACAGGTGTATAGGGCTACCTGAATAGTAATTACAGGTGTATAGGGCTACCTGAATAGTAATTACAGGTGTATAGGGCTACCTGAATAGTAATTACAGGTGTATAGGGCTACCTGAATACTAATTACAGGTGTATATGGCTACCTGAATAGTAATGACAGGTGTATAGGTAAGAATCCCTAGATAGTAATTACAAGTGTATAGGGCTACCTGAATAGTAATTACAGGTGTGTAGTGTTACCTGAATAGTAATTACAGGTGTATAGGTAGGGCAAGCTGAAGAGTAATTACAGGTGTGTGGGGCTACCTGAATAGTAATGACAGGTGTATAGGGCTACCTGAATAGTAATTATAGGTGTATAGGGCTACCTGAAGAGTAATTACAGGTGTGTAGGGCTACCCGAATAGTAATTACAGGTGTATATGGCTACCAGAATAGTAATGACAGGTGTATATGGCTACCTGAATAGTAATGCCAGGTGTATAGGTAAGAATCCCTAGATAGTAATTACAAGTGTATAGGGCTACCTGAATAGTAATTACAGGTGTGTAGGGCTACCTGAATAGTAATTAAATGTTTATAGGGCTACCTGAATAGTAATTACAGGTGTATAGGTAGGGCAAGCTGATTAGTAATTACATGTGTATAGGTAGGGCTACCTGAATAGTATTTACAGGTGTATAGTGTTACCTGAAGTGTAATTACAGGTGTATAGGGCTAACTGAATAGTAATTACAGGTGTATAGGTAGGGCTAGCTGAATAGTAATTACAGGTGTAAAGGGCTACCTGAATAGGAATTACAGGTATATAGGGCTACCTATATAGTAATTACAGGTGTATAGGTAGGGCTACCTGAATACTAATTACAGGTGTATATGTTCCTGATTAGTAATTACAGGTGTATAGAGCTACCTGAATAGTAATTACAGGTGTATAGGTCTACCTGAATAGTAATTTCAGGTGTATAGGTAGGGCTACCTGAATACTAATTACAGGTGTACAGGTACGACAACCTGAATAATAATTACAGGTGTATAGGGCTACCTGAATAGTAATTACAGGTGTATAGGGCTACCTGAATACTAATTACAGGTTTATAGGTCTACCTGAATAGTAATTACAGGTGTATAGGTAGGGCTACCTGAATAGTAATTACAGGTGTATAGGCAGGGCTAGCTGAATAGTAATTACAAGTGTATAGGGCTACCTATATAGTAATTCTAGGTGTATATGTTCCTGAATAGTAATTACGGGTGTATAGGGCTACCTGAATAGTAATTACAGGTTTATAAGTCTACCTGAATACTAATTAAAGGTGTATAGGTAGGGCTACCTGAATACTAATTACAGGTGTATATGTAGGGCTACCTGAATAGTAATTACAGGTGTATAGGGTTACCTGAATAGTAATTACAGGTGTATAGGTAGGGCTACCTGAATAGTAATTACAGGTGTATAGGCAGGGCTACCTGAATAGTAATTACAGGTGTATAGGTAGAGCTACCTGAATAGTAATTACAGGTGTATAGGTAGGGCTACCTGAATAGTAATTACAGGTGTATAGAGCTACCTGAATAGGAATTACAGGTGTATAGAGCTTACTAGATAGTAATTACAGGTGTATAGGGCTAACTGAATAGTAATTACAGGTGTATAGGGCTACCTGAATAGTAATGACAGGTGTATAGGTAGGGCTACCTGAATAGTAATTACAGGTGTATAGGGTTACCTGAATAGTATTTACAGGTGTATAGGGCTACCTGAATAGTATTTTTAGGTGTATAGGGCTACATGAATAGTAATTACAGGGGTATAGGGCTAGCTGAAGAGTAATTACAGGTGTATAGGGCTACCTGAATAGTAATTACAGGTGTATAGGGCTAACTGAATAGTAATTACAGGTGTATAGGGCTACCTGAATAGTAATGACAGGTGTATAGGTAGGGCAAGCTGATTAGTAATTACAGGTGTATAGGTAGGGCTACCTGAATAGTATTTTTAGGTGTATAGGGCTACATGAATAGTAATTCCAGGTGTATAGGGCTACCTGAATAGTATTTACAGGTGTATAGTGTTACCTGAAGAGTAATTACAGGTGTATAGGGCTACCTGAATAGTAATTACAGCTGTATAGGGCTACCTGAAGAGTAATTACAGGTGTGTAGGGCTACCTGAATAGTAATTAAATGTTTATAGGGCTACCTGAATAGTAATTACAGGTGTATAGGTAGGGCAAGCTGATTAGTAATTACATGTGTATAGGTAGGGCTACCTGAATAGTATTTACAGGTGTATAGTGTTACCTGAAGAGTAATTACAGGTGTATAGGGCTAACTGAATAGTAACTACAGGTGTATAGGTAGGGCTAGCTGAATAGTAATTACAGGTGTAAAGGGCTACCTGAATAGGAATGACAGGTATATAGGGCTACCTATATAGTAATTACAGGTGTATACGTAGGGCTACCTGAATACTAATTACAGGTGTATATGTTCCTGAATAGTAATTACAGGTGTATAGGGCTACCTGAATACTAATTACAGGTTTATAGGTCTACCTGAATAGTAATTACAGGTGTATAGGTAGGGCTACCTGAATACTAATTACAGGTGTATAGGTACGACTACCTGAATACTAATTACAGGTGTATAGGTACGACTACCTGAATAATAATTACAGGTGTATAGGGCTACCTGAATAGTAATTACAGGTGTATAGGGCTACCTGAATACGAATTACAGGTTTATAGGTCTACCTGAATAGTAATTACAGGTGTATAGGTAGGGCTACCTGAATAGTAATTACAGGTGTATAGGCAGGGCTAGCTGAATAGTAATTACAAGTGTATAGGCAGGGCTAGCTGAATAGTAATTACAGGTGTATAGGTAGGGCTACCTGAAAAGTAATTACAGGTGTATAGGTAGGGCTACCTGAATAGTAATTACAGGTGTAAAGGGCTACCTGAATAGTAATTACAGGTGTATAGGGCTACCTGAATAGTAATTACAGGTTTATAAGTCTACCTGAATACTAATTACAGGTGTATAGGTACGACTACCTGAATAATAATTACAGGTGTATAGGGCTACCTGAATAGTAATTACAGGTGTATAGTGTCACGAACCGGCTCAAGTTCGTAACAAAAGGGAGACACGTGGAGACAAGGAGTACTCAAAGTATATATTTATTAATTAAAGTAAACTAAATCAAATAACAATGGCGTGTGTAATCAGTAATCAGTAGTGTACGTGAGTGTTTGCATGCATAAATGTAATATGGAAAAGTGTTGAAAAGTGCCAAAGCAAACAACCCAAAAAGGCCTCAAAAATATCACAACCAAGATCAAAGTAACTGCCTGGAGAGAGTCTCCCCAATGAATGTGGAAGAGGCCCATTTATCCTGGGACACACCCGGCCCAGGTGTTTCCATGTAACTGACGACCCCCCAACTCCGCCCACCGGCATCCTAATAAGGAAACAAGAGCAAAGAGAGAATACGGCAGACAGAGTGGGAGGGTCGTCACACCCCCCCATAAGACCGGGGACCAACAAGGACCCCGGCCCAACGTACCAGCCCCTGCGTCCCAAACCGACAAGTTGTACCTGTTCACCCCCTCCACTTGCCCCACCCATCATCCTCCTCTCCAGACCTCAGCAACCTTTACCCAGGAAGCAACCTTTAAGAGGAAAGAAAAACACAAGACTAGGAGGGGACAAACAGGAAAGATAGAACATGACAAAATCAAACACTGGTCGGTCACATCAATATTCATGAACAGGGCGCACGAGAGAGCGCATCAGCAATCACGTTATCAGTCCCCCGGATGTGCCGCACATCTAGATGGAAAGATTGTAAAAATAAACACCATCTCATTATCCTCTGATTAGGACACCTCATGGACCTCAAAAATGTGAGAGGGTTATGGTCGGTGTAAACCACAATAGGTACTACACCCGACCCAACATACACTTCAAAGTGTTGTGGCGCCCATATAAGTGCTAATGCTTCTTTTTCAATGACAGAATAGTTCAACTGATAATGGTTAAACTTTTTGGAAAAGAAACTAACAGGCCTCTCAACCCCAGCCACATCTGCTTGCAGCAACACTGCACCCGCCCCCACATGACTAGCATCCACCTGCAAGGTAAATGACAAATCCACACGAGGAGCAGCCAGTACCGGAGTTGAAGTAAGCAACCTCTTTGCATCTTCGAAAGCCTGTTGACAATGAGAAGACCATACGTACACAGCCTTAGCTTTCAGCAAATCTGTCAAGGGAGCGACCACAGTAGAGAAGTTCCTACAAAAACCACGATAATACCCAATCATTCCCAAGAAACGCATCAGTTCCTTTTTAGTAGTTGGTAGTGGAAAAGCATCAATAGCTACCACTTTAGCCCGAACAGGACGCACTTCACCCTGCCCAACCACCTTTCCAAGGTATGTCACAGTCGCCTGAGCAAACTCACATTTAGCCAAATTTATCGTGGAGACGACCCGCAGCCAGACGTTCGAACAAGGCTTGAATACGGGACAGATGTTCCTCCCAAGTATCTGCATATATCACTACATCGTCCAGATAAACAGCGCACCCGGCCAGACCAGAGACAACCCTGTTCATAAGTCGCTGAAAAGTTGCAGGCGCATTACGCAGCCCGAAACTCATAACCGAATACGAGTACAGACCAAAAGGTGTAATAAAGGCAGAGATTTCACGTGCCCTACTCGTCAGTGGCACCTGCCAATAGCCCCTTTAACAGGTCAAATTTGCTCACAAACTTAGCTGCGCCGACTTGATCAACGCAGTCCTCCATCCGAGGAAGAGGAAATGAATCCGGCTTAGTGACATCGTTTACCTTACGGTAGTCCGTACAAAAATCTGTTTGTTCCATCCGATTTACTGACCAAGATACAGGGAGAAGCCCAACTGGAGAAAGAAGGCTCTGCTATTTTACTCTCCAGCATGTACCTGACCTCAGCATCCAGACAACGCAGTTTCTCTGAAGAAACTCTATAGAACCGTTGACGAATGGGGTCAGCATCTCCAATGTCAATATCATGTTCTATTAAGTTTGTACGTGTTGGTGTATCAGAAAACAACCCTGGAAATCTCCGAATCAGACCCACCATCTCTTTCCGCCCCATCAACAGGTAGATGAGTAAGAAGACTATCTAAAATCTCCAGTGTCTCTGAATTCTTCAATCTACCCTGCAGTATGCAATCGTCGGGACCAGAAACATCTTCCTGCTCCTGCACAGACCTAGCATGACCAGAATCCAGGAAATAAACAGTATCAGCCAAAAGAACAGCCTTACCGTCCCTCTGTAGACTCCCCCTGTTCAGTCTCTGAGGAACGTGCATAATAGGGTTTTTAACAAATTTATATGGCACAGTTGATGTGCTTTCCTCCGTTCTGGAGTGGCAACTAGATAATTTTGCTCAGTGTCCTGGCGCACCACTGTATATGGACCTTGAAACTTGGCTTGAAAAGGAGAACCAACAATTGGCAGCAGAGCCAGAACCTGATCACCTGGACTAAAGTGACGAGGCTCAGCTCGCCGATCATATATGCTCTTCATCCTGTCCTGTGAAGATGATAGCTTCTCTTTAGCCATTTCACCAGCGGCATACAAGCGTCGCCGAAAATCACACACATATGATAACAGGGACTGAGGAGGCTCGGGAGACTTCCAGTCATCCTGGAGAACAGATAAAAGCCCACGCACCTTATGTCCAAACACTAGGTCATTTGGGCTAAAACCTGTGCTCTCCTGTGAAACCTCCCTAGCAGCTAACAGTAACCAAGGCAACCCCTCCTCCCAATCCTTATCCATCTCAGTACAATAAGATCTCAACAAAGACTTAAGCGTTTGATGGAAACGTTCCAGTGCTCCTTGACTTTGGGCATGATAAGCGCTAGCCAAGTTGTGTTTAATATGGAGTTGTTGGAGAACCTGTCCAAAGAGATTAGAGGTGAAATTAGATCCTTGATCACTTTGAATGACCTTAGGGATTCCAAACAGTGAGAAAAACAGAGTCAAAGCTTTTAACACAGACTTACTCGTGATAGACCTGAGAGGATAGGCAGCAGGAAACCTAGTGGTCTGACACATCACAGTCAACAAATAATTACTACCCTTTCTGGAACGAGGCAGAGGACCAACACAGTCAATAATCAGATACTCAAAAGGGTTACTGAGTACAGGAATAGGGAACAGTGGTACCGGCTTAATAGCTTGATTAGGTTTACCAGTTAATTGACAGGTGTGACAAGTTTTGATGAAATCAGAAACATCCCTCTTTAATCTTGGCCAAAAAATTTTTCGTAATATGCGATTGTAGGTTTTTCTCACACCCATATGCCCAGCAACGTCGTTGTGAGAAGTTGTCAACACTAACTCACGAAGCTTAACTGGTACCACAACCTGACTAATCGCCTCCCCCAGAAAACAACTACCATGAGACATCCACTTTCTCATCAGGACCTCCTCTTGGAGAAAATAGCCCTGTGCGACATCTCCCAACTGTTCCACAGACACAATTTGGTCCCGCAACTCTTCTAATGTAGGGTCAGTCCGTTGCGCTCGATTAAATCGGAGCGGGATACAGATAACGGGATAACAGGAAAAACAGTAACAGACTTCTTTATGGTATTCTCGTTAGCCAGCTCCGTGACCAGGTCGTCATGGATCATAGAACGCGTCACTGCACACGCAGAAAACACCTCTGGGAAATCCTGCGCACTCTCATCAGGAATCCCTACAATTGACGGCTTAGTGGAAACCACTAAAGATGGAGACACGATAGGCCACACACGCTCCCCAGCCAAGTTATTTCCAAGGATCACGTCAATACCCTCAATAGGCAATGAAGGACGCACCCCCACAACAACCTCACCTTTCACCAGTCCACAATCCAACATCAGTTTATGCAATGGAACTGACAGAGTGTTCAAACCTATTCCCTGATTAGAACACTATTCCCGAATCAGTCTCCGCAGAGAAGGGTAACACAGACTCAACACAAATGATTCAGAGGCACCTGTGTCTCTTAGGATCTTTACTGGCACTAGGTTCTTACTTCCTACCATAGACACAAAACCCTCCGTAACGAAAGGTAAATAGTCGGGATCAATATAACCCTTCACCTGGCTCCGGGCAGGAGACAATGCGTCATGAGTGAACTGATGTGGAACAGGCGCGGCTAACGCTGCAGGCCTCGATTTTCCATAAGCACCTGTACTGAATTTACCCCTAGATCTAAGAATCGGACATTCATTTTTCCAATGACCTAATTCTTGACAGTAGTGACACTCTTGACCAACGTCAGTTTTACCACGGGTATCAGGCTCAACCCTATTTGAATGAAACTCTGCCCGGGAACCGAAGTATCTCGGCGAGCGAGGCCCAAATCTCGCGAACGCCCCCACTCACTCCGAATACGGGGTTCGCAAAAACATTTTTGTGAGTCAACACATATTCATCTGCCAAAACCGCAGCTTCAGCAACAGTCTTTATTTTTCGTTCGTTAATGTACGTCGCTATACGATCAGGGATTGTGTCCTTAAATTGTTCTAACATAATCAGATCACACAGCCCTTGGAAAGTCATAACTGCAGAGGCAGAACACCAGCGATTGAACTGTGAAGATAATATTCGCGCAAACTCAACATGAGTCTGCTGATCATCCCTTTTTAAAGTTCTAAATCGTTGGCGGTAAGCCTCAGGGACCAATTCGTAACTCTGTAACACAGCCGTTTTAACCTTCTCATAACTAACACTGTCTGCTACGCTAAGAGCTGAATATGCTTCTTGCGCTTTACCAGTCAGCACACACTGCAACATCAAAGTGCGATCAGAATCAGGCCAACTCCTAGCGTCAGCAACACGCTCAAACAACGAAAAGAATGTCTCCGGGTCCTTTTCATTAAACTGGGGCAACAACCGTAAATTCCCTACAACATCAAATGACTCTGGATTACGACCAAAAGAGGAACGACCCCTAGGTAACTCTGGGTCACCTTCCCAGAGCAAACTCTCCCCTGAGAGCTTTCCTTCCCTAACCAACTCTAGTCGCTCTTGTTGCAGCTTGATTTTAGCACGCTCCATATCCTGTTTAAATTCCAATTCCCTTTCATATCTTACACGATCATGCTCCATTTTAGCTTGTTCATGCTCCATTTTAGCTTGTTCATGCTCTAGCTGTAACAGAAGCAGTTCCTTCTGCTGTTCAAAAAGAAGACTACTATGACTAACCGATGGAGCGGTCATTGTAACATATCGGGGAGACAACGTGTCCTCAGCAGAGGCTGCCCCAGTGGTAACATCCAGAATACCACTCTCCATCAAATTGGCCTTCAATATTAACCTAATAGAATTTTTTAGACGTTTATCACTAATTTCAACCTTGTAGTGTTCAGCAACCTTCAACAGCTGTTCTTTAGTACATAATTCTAACAGTTCTTCTGATGGAAAGCGAATGAACTCGTCTACATTAGACGCCATAATCAGGGAAAAAAAAAATATATATATATACAGTGGGGAAAAAAAGTATTTAGTCAGGCACCAATTGTGCAAGTTCTCCCACTTAAAAAGATGAGAGAGGCCTGTAATTTTCATCATAGGTACACGTCAACTATGACAGACAAAATGAGAAAAAAAAATCCAGAAAATCACATTGTAGGATTTTTTATGAATTTATTGGCATATGATGGTGGAAAATAAGTATTTGGTCAATAACAAAAGTTTCTCAATACTTTGTTATATACCCCTTTGTTGGCAATGACACAGGTCAAACGTTTTCTGTAAGTCCTCACAAGGTTTTCACACACTGTTGCTGGTATTTTGGCCCATTCCTCCATGCAGATCTCCTCTAGAGCAGTGATGTTTTGGGGCTGTCGCTGGGCAACATGGACTTTCAACTCCCGCCAAAGATTTTCTATGGGGTTGAGATCTGGAGACTGGCTAGGCCACTCCAGGACCTTGAAATGCTTCTTACGAAGCCATTCCTTCGTTGCCCGGGCGGTGTGTTTGGGATCATTGACATGCTGAAAGACCCAGCCACGTTTCATCTTCAATGCCCTTGCTGATGGAAGGAGGGTTTCACTCAAAATCTCACGATACATGGCCCCATTCATTCTTTCCTTTACACGGATCAGTCGTCCTGGTCCCTTTGCAGAAAAACAGCCCCAAAGCATGATGTTTCCAACCCCATGCTTCACAGTAGGTATGGTGTTCTTTGGATGCAACTCAGCATTCTTTGTCCTCCAAACATGACGAGTTGAGTTTTTACCAAAAAGTTATATTTTGGTTTCATCTGACCATATGACATTCTCCCAATCCTCTTCTGGATCATCCAAATGCACTTCAGACGGGCCTGGACATGTACTGGCTTAAGCAGGGGGGACACGTCTCGCACTGCAGGATTTGAGTCCCTGGCGGCGTAGTGTGTTACTGATGGTTGGCTTTGTTACTTTGGTCCCAGCTCTCTGCAGGTCATTCACTAGGTCCCCCGTGTGGTTCTGGGATTTTTACTCACCGTTCTTGTGATCATTTTGACCCCACGGGGTGAGATCTTGCGTGGAGCCCCAGATCGAGGGAGATTATCAGTGGTCTTGTATGTCTTCCATTTCCTAATAATTGCTCCCACAGTTGATTTCTTCAAACCAAGCTGCTTACCTATTGCAGATTCAGTCTTCCCAGCCTGGTGCAGGTCTACAATTTTGTTTTTGGTGTCCTTTGACAGCTCTTTGGTCTTGGCCATTGTGAAGTTTGGAGTGTGACTGTATGAGGTTGTGGACAGGTGTCTTTTATACTGATAACAAGTTCAAACAGGTGCCATTAATACAGGTAACGAGTGGAGGACAGAGGAGCCTCTTAAAGAAGAAGTTACAGGTCTGTGAGAGCCAGAAATCTTGCTTGTTTGTAGGTGACCAAATACTTATTTTTCACCATAATTTGCAAATAAATTCATTAAAAATCCTACAATGGGATTTTCTGGAATTTTTTTTCTCAATTTGTCTGTCATAGTTGACGTGTACCTATGATGAAAATTACAGGCCTCTCTCATCTTTTTAAGTGGGAGAACTTGCACAATTGGTGGCTGGCTAAATACTTTTTTTCCCCACTGTATATCATAATAATCTTGCTCAACCCCTCTGCTGAGCACACCAGACACAAGAGAAATACAATCACACCGAGCACCACAGAAAAGAGCTGGGATATGGAGCTTCCCCAAAACCTACAATAACTCAACCCTAGTCTTCGTGCAGATTTGCGGTGGGTAATTACGCACTGTAGCCCGCTGGCAAGGAATTAAACCCCCAGCACGCTGGTAGATTTCCCCAAGCCACGGATGTGCCCCCGAGACAACTGCTCAGTCCACTGACACCACACAAAAATAACAAACATTTAACCATGCCCAACGTATCCCAAAACAAAACACGTCACTAAGCCTATCAGGGGAAAAAAGCTATAGCTCCGGGTAGCAAATGTCACTACCCTACCCAATCTCCCACTGAGGTACACAGCCGATTGTACTCACCTCAGACCGATGTCCCAACAGCGAGTAGAGCAAGAGTTTCCAGGCTGGGCAGGGACTGGAAACTAACCAATGTACTCTCTCCAACGCAGTACAAAACCCAAAGGCAACCAATACTGGCCTATCAAACTCAAACAAACTAACAAAATTTACAAAGAAAAACCCTACAGAATTGGACATTAACTCCACGTTCTCCCAAACACAACCAGTTCAAAATCCCAGACGAGCCCCACTTGTCACGAACCGGCTCAAGTTCGTAACAAAAGGGAGACACGTGGAGACAAGGAGTACTCAAAGTATATATTTATTAATTAAAGTAAACTAAATCAAATAACAATGGCGTGTGTAATCAGTAATCAGTAGTGTACGTGAGTGTTTGCATGCATAAATGTAATATGGAAAAGTGTTGAAAAGTGCCAAAGCAAACAACCCAAAAAGGCCTCAAAAATATCACAACCAAGATCAAAGTAACTGCCTGGAGAGAGTCTCCCCAATGAATGTGGAAGAGGCCCATTTATCCTGGGACACACCCGGCCCAGGTGTTTCCCATGTAACTGACGACCCCCCCAACTCCGCCCACCGGCATCCTAATAAGGAAACAAGAGCAAAGAGAGAATACGGCAGACAGAGTGGGAGGGTCGTCACAATAGGGCTACCTGAATACGAATTACAGGTTTATAGGTCTACCTGAATAGTAATTACAGGTGTATAGGTAGGGCTACCTGAATAGTAATTACAGGTGTATAGGCAGGGCTAGCTGAATAGTAATTACAGGTGTATAGGTAGGGCTACCTGAAAAGTAATTACAGGTGTATAGGTAAGGCTACCTGAATAGTAATTACAGGTGTAAAGGGCTACCTGAATAGTAATTACAGGTGTATAGGTAGGGCTACCTGAATAGTAATTACAGGTGTATAGGGCTACCTGATTAGTAATTACAGGTGTATAGAGCTACCTGAATAGGAATTACAGGTGTATAGAGCTACCTGAATTGTAATGACAGGTTTTAGGGCTTACTAGATAGTAATTACAGGTGTATAGGGCTACCTGAATAGTAATTACAGGTGTATAGGGCTAACTGAATAGTAATTAGGGCTACCTGAATAGTAATTACAGGTGTATAGGGTTACCTGAATAGTAATTACAGGTGTATAGGTAGGGTTACCTGAATAGCAATTACAGGTGTATAGGTAGGGCTACCTGAATAGTATTTACAGGTGTATAGGGCTACCTGAATAGTATTTTTAGGTGTTTTTTTTTTGTTTTTTTTCACCTTTATTTAACCAGGTAAGCCAGTTGAGAACAGGTTCTCATTTACAACTGCGACCTGGCCAAGATAAAGCAAAGTAGTGCAATAAAAACAACACAGAGTTACATATGGGGTAAAAAAAAACATAAAGTCAGAAATACAACAGAAAATATATATACAGTGTGTGCAAATGTAGCAAGTCATGGAGGTAAGGCAATAAATAGGCTATAGTGCAGAATAATTACAATAGTATTAACACTGGAATGCTAGATGTGCAAGAGATTATGTGCAAATAGAGATACTGGGGTGCAAAAGAGCAAAATAAATAACAATATAGGGATGAGGTAGTTGGGTGGGCTAATTTCAGATGGGCTGTGTACAGGTGCAGTGATCGGTAAGGTGCTCTGACAACTGATGCTTAAAGTTATTGAGGGAGATAAGAGTCTCCAGCTTCAGAGATTTTTGCAATTGCGTTCCAGTCATTGGCAGCAGAGAACTGGAAGGAATGGCGGCCAAAGGAGGTGTTGGCTTTGGGAATGACCAGAGAGATATACCTGCTGGAGCGCAGACTACGGGTGGGTGCTGCTATGGTGACCAATGAGCTAAGATAAGGCGGGATTTGCCTAGCAGTGATTTATAGATGGCCTGGAGCCAGTGGGTTTGACGACCGAACATGTAGTGAGGACCAGCCAACAAGAGCGTACAGGTCACAGTGGTGGGTAGTGTATGGGGCTTTGGAGACAAAACGGATGGCACTGTGATAGACTACATCCAATTTGCTGAGTAGAGTGTTGGAGGCTATTTTGTAAATGACATCGCGGAAGTCAAGGATCGGTAGGATAGTCAGTTTTACGAGGGCATGTTTGGCAGCATGAGTGAAGGAGGCTTTGTTGCGAAATAGGAAGCCGATTCTAGATTTAACTTTGGATTGGAGATTCTTTATGTGAGTCTGGAAGTTGAGTTTACAGTCTAACCAGACACCTAGATATTTGTAGTTGTCCACATACTCTAGGTCAGACCCGTCGAGAGTGGTGATTCTAGTCGGGTGGGCGGGTGCTAGCAGCGTTCGATTGAAAAGCATGCATTTAGTTTTACTAGTGTTTAAGAGCAGTTGAAGGCTACTGAAGGATTGTTGTATGGCATTGAAGCTCGTTTGGAGGTTTGTTAACACAGTGTCCAATGAAGGGCCAGATGTATACAAAATGGTGTCGTCTGCGTGAGAGGTGGATCTGAGAGTCACCAGCAGCAAGAGCGACATCATTGATATACACGGAGAAAAGTGTCGGCCCAAGAATTGAACCCTGTGGCACCCCATAGAGACTGCCATAGGTCCAGACAACAGGCCCTCCGATTTGACACACTGAACTCTATCTGAGAAGTAGTTGGTGAACCAGGCGAGGCAGTCATTTGAGAAACCAAGGCTATTTAGTCTGCCAATAAGAATGCGGTGGTTGACAGAGTCGAAAGCCTTGGCCAGGTCGATGAAGACAGCTGCACAGTACTGTCTATTATCAATCGCGGTTATAATATCGTTTAGGACCTTGAGCGTGGCTGAAGTGCACCCGTGACCAGCTCGGAAACCGGATTGCATAGCGGAGAAGGTACGGTGGTATTCGAAATGGTCGATGATCTGTTTGTTAACTTGGCTTTCGAATACTTTCGAAAGGCAGGGCAGGATGGATATAGGTCTGTAGCAGTTTGGATCTAGAGTGTCACCCCCTTTGAAGAGGGGGATGACCGCGGCAGCTTTCCAATCTCTGGGGATCTCAGACGTTATGAAAGAGAGGTTGAACAGACTGGTAATAGGGGTTGCGACAATTTCGGCGGCTAGTTTTAGAAAGAAAGGGTCCAGATTGTCTAGCCCAGCTGATTTGTAGGGGTCCAGATTTTGCAGCGCTTTCAAAACATCAGCTGTCTGAATTTGTGTGAAGGAGAAGCGGGGGGGGCATGGGCAAGTTGCAGCAGAGGGTGCAGAGTTGGTGGCCGGGTTAGTGGTAGCCAGATGGAAAGCATGGCCAGCTGTAGCAAAATGCTTGTTGAAATTCTATATATAGGGCTACATGAATAGTAATTACAGGTGTATAGGGCTACATGAATAGTAATTACAGGGGTATAGGGCTACATGAATAGTAATTACAGGGGTATAGGGCTAGCTGAATAGTAATTACAGGTGTATAGGGCTAGCTGAATAGTAATTACAGGTGTATAGGGCTAGCTGAATAGTAATTACAGGTGTATAGGGCTAGCTGAATAGTAATTACAGGTGTATAGGGCTAGCTGAATAGTAATTACAGGGGTATAGGGCTAGCTGAATAGTAATTACAGGTGTATAGGGCTAGCTGAATAGTAATTACAGGTGTATAGGGCTAGCTGAATAGTAATTCCAGGTGTTTTGGCTAGCTGAATAGTAATTACAGGTGTATAGGGCTAGCTGAATAGTAATTACAGGGGTATAGGGCCACTAGAATATAGAACATTGGAAACACTTCAGGAAGTAAAGCTAAGCAAAGAGATGTATTCAATCCACTAATACTAAACATGTGCTTGTAATATAGAAACATCTCTATTTTTTGTATTCTGATCTTGAACAACGTTTCTTAGAGGTATGGGTATCTTGAATTGCCTTAATAAACATTGATAGTAGTGAGAAAATTGTGAGTTTTGGCGTAGAGACTGAAAGTGAATGCTGCTACCGGGAGGCGCCTCGCCTCTAGTGGACCTGAACGTTTTCTCCTAACTTTGACAGCTCTGTCATTTAGATCAGGACAACAATTTGTTTTTATGTTGCTAATTATACAATTTACTTTTCCAATTTAAGTCTATGAAATGACATTTTGATAACAAGCTAAGTAGACAATCAGACAAAACCAGGCAAGGTAGCTAGCTAGCCTAATTGATTTAGCTTTTCTCTTGTCTTTTTGATGTAAATGTTTTCATTGATAACTGTACAAAATAAAATACTCATACTTGACAATTTGAAGAGCATTTGTCATTAGGTATGAGCTAGACCTAGCTAAAACAAACTGGCTAGTGATTAAGTTAAGATATGAAGCTAGCTTGCTAGCTAGCCAGTCAGACAGAAGAGAGGACTGCTGCAGGATTACTATTTTACCAGTAAAATGTATGATCCCTATATAGCTAGCTAGCTAACTACATAGCTAGATATCTAGATACAGTGGAATTGTGTTTTTTGAAATTTTTACTAATAAAATTTTAACAGCTTAAATGTCTTGAGTCAATAAGTATTCAACCCTTTTGTTATGGCAAGCCTAAATAAGTTCAGGAGTAAACATTTGCTTTATATGTCACATACTAAATTGCATGGACTCACTCTGTGTGCAATAATAGTGTTTAACACCGGTCACTGAAACGCCTGTAACTCATTCATAGTAAAAGGTATCACTATTCTGATTTCAAATTATCAATATGCTTTAAGTTTTTCTTTATCTTCATTAGGAAGTTGTGTAAATGGCAGTTATTTGGGGGAAAACGCACTTAAGATACGCATTTTCACGTGTTTTTTCTTGACCGATTACCATTGAATTGATGTGGCGCTACATATGTAGGATCTTAATATGATCACTTTTGTTGATGAGAATTTTCCTGCAAACTTGTAGTATATTCAAGGTTTAAAAAAGCTTCTAAAGTTTGTAATTTCCACTTACAATTTTCAGACTTGATTTGCCCTAAAGTAAAATGTGTCAACCCCTATAAAAAATGTCCATTAATTATAATCCACATAACAATTCAAATTTCCTGCTGTAGCAAACTGGCTCAAATTAAGATCCTACACCTGTATTGCATGTCATATCATTTGAAAGGGCACTTTCTCAGCTTTCAAAATATGTATTATGTTTTCATATATGGTTTGACACCAGCAAATAATGCTCATTAATGTACGCAGAGGTCATGGTCTCAGTAAATTCAGGAATTCCAAAACTTTCCTACCAATGATGCAACAATGCCAATATGGCAATTTACAGTTACAATTAGCTGGTGTTCTGAAGCCTAGTGTTTCCCCATTCCCCTTTAACCCACCTGGCGCAGGAAGTACAGGCTGAGGGTTCCCACTAAGAAACCCATGTAGAAGCAGCATCTGGAGCCACTCAGGCCTTTCATGGTGACCTCCTCCCTCCCTCACCTTCTCCTTCTCCTCTCTAGTAGTTCCTCCTTGTCACTATGATCACAGCATCTCTGTCTGAGATTGAAAGAGAACAGTAGGGTTGAAGAGGCAGACAAGACAGCAACCTAGAAGCAACAATAATTACAAAAATAGTTTCCTTCACGTAGCCAGAAACCAACTGATCACAAATGTTTGAATGGTTTAAAGGGCAACTCCACCACTTTTCAACCTTATTTTCCTTATCTCCAGCACAATACCAGTGTGTACATACGTGAAAAAAGTGCATTTCTATGTTATTTAGAAAAATTCTCAAATTAAAAAGTTCTACCCGATGACATCATCAAAAGTTAAAACAGTTTAAAAACAGTGATTTTCAAACACTATGAGATTTGCGTTTTTTCTTACTTTGACTCATTTCTCTCTGCCTCCTTCTTTCCACTCCTTTCCTCTTTTGACCTCACCTTCTCACCGTCCCCCCCTACTCACAAGGCAGGCAATACGCTTGACCTCATCTTTACTAGAAGCTGTTCTGCTACTAATCTCACTGCAACTCCCCTCCAAGTCTCCGACCACTACTTTGTATCCTTTTCTCTCTCGCTCTCCTCCAACACTACTCACTCTGCCCCTACTCAGATGGTAATGTGCCGTCGCAACCTTCACTCTCTCTCTCCCACTACTCTCTCCTTTTCCATCCTATAATCTCTTCCCTCTGCTGAGTCCTTCTCCCTCCGATCTCCTGATTCTGCCTCCTCAACCCTCCTCTCCTCCCTTTCTGCATCTTTTGACTCTCTATGTCCCCTATCCTCCCGGCCGGCTCGGTCCTCCCCTCCTGCTCCGTGGCTTGACGACTCATTGCAAGCTCACAGAAGAGGGCTCCGGGCAGCCGAGCGGAAATGGAGAAAAACTAGACTCCCTGCGGACCTGTTATCTTTTCACTCCCTCCTCTCTAAATTCTCTTCCTCTGTTTCCGCTGCTAAAGCCACTTTATACCACTCTAAATTTCAAACCTCTGCCTCTAACCCTAGGAAGCTCTTTGCCACCTTCTCCTCCCTGCTGAATCCTCCTCCTCCTCCCCCTCCCTCATCCCTCTCTGTGGATGACTTCGTCAACCATTTTGAAAAGAAAGTTGACAACATCCGATCCACATTTATTAAGTCAAATGACACCGCTGGTCCTGCTCACACTGCCCTACCCTATGCTTTGACTTCTTTCTCCCCTCTCTCTCCAGATGAAATCTTGCGACTTGTGACGGCCGGCCGCCCAACAACCTGCCCGCTTGACCCTATCCCCTCCTCTCTTCTCCAGACCATTTCCGGAGACCTTCTCCCTTACCTCACCTCGCTCATCAACTCATCCTTGACCGCTGGCCATGTCCCTTCCGTCTTCAAGAGGGCGAGAGTTGCACCCCTCCTCAAAAAACCTACACTCGATCCCTCCGATGTCAACAACTACAGACCAGTATCCCTTCTTTCTTTTCTCTCCAAAACTCTTGAGCGTGCCGTCTCTAGCCAACTCTCCTGCTATCTCTCTCAGAATGACCTTCTTGATCCAAACCAGTCAGGTTTCAAGACGGTCATTCAACTGAGACTGCTCTTCTCTGTGTCACGGAGGCTCTCCGTACTGCTAAAGCTAACTCTCTCTCCTCTGCTCGTATCCTTCTAGACCTATCCGCTGCCTTTGATACTGTGAACCATCAGATCCTCCTCTCCATATGTCTGGCAGACATATCAGTGTGGATGTCGGATCACCACCTCAAGCTGAACCTCGGCAAGACGGAGCTGCTCTTCCTCCCGGGGAAGGACTGCCCGCTCCATGATCTCGCCATCACGGTTGACAACTCCATTGTGTCCTCCTCCCAGAGTGCAAAGAACCTTGGCGTGACCCTGGACAACACCCTGTCGTTCTCCGCTAACATCAAAGTGGTGACCCGATCCTGCAGGTTCATGCTCTACAACAGCCAACCCCAATAAGCGGCCCGCGGGCCAGATCCGGCCCGCAAGAGCTAAATGTCTGGCCCACACTGACAGCATTGGCATTCACTTGTTATAATAAACATGAATTTAATATCCGTGGCTCTGCTTAATTTGAAATTATCCCACACCTTGACCTGTGGCCTTTACCGCGTGCATACGTAAGACGTGCTTCGCGCGCTTTGCGTACTCGTCTCCACTCGACTAGCTACCTAGTGTAGTGTCACACACACACAGTAGCCGCAGCCGCTCGCCAGCTAACCCTCTTTCATCAAAAGGACTGACCACTTCCTCACAAAAAAATATTTTTTAATCCAGTCAAACGAACATGGCATTCGCCAAGATACACAAGGTAGACCAGGAGAACCGTCAGTTCAAAACTGACTGGACTTTTTTTTAAACTGGACCACAACAGTGCTAAGACTGTAGCTGTAATCAAAGCGGACAATCTGAAGCTGCATTTTAACTCTATTCATGCTGCCAGTTTTAATGCAAACTACCCAGAAAAATCTGACCAGCGCAAACAAAAAATTGCAAGCATGTTAACGTCATACAAGCACTCGGTTTTAACTATGTGTAAAACAACATCGGCACAAGAGAGCGCAACAGCTGCCTCATTACACGTTTCTTGGAAGCTTGCAAGAGCTAAGAAGCCATTCGCCGATGCAGAGTTAATTAAACAATGTGCAATCGACATGGCTGCCGAAGTTTTAAACCAAGAAGAACCAATAAAAAAAATAAGTTGTTGAGCTGTTGAAGCAAGTGCCGCTGTCGGCTAACACGGCAACCAGAAGAGTCGAAGTTTTAGCGGAGGAGTGTTTTTCCAGTCTACTCACAGATTTGAGGAAAACCGAAGCATTCTCACTGGCAATAGACTCGTCTTGTGACCAAACCGACATGGAACAGCTGTCTGTGTTCGCAAGATTTTTTGATGGGAAGACATTCCGGGAGGAGCTGCTGTGTTTGATTTCTCTACCCAGGCGTACAACCGGGGAAATAATATTCAACGAGCTGACACAGTTCTTCGAAAGGAATGGCTTAGATGTGAGTAAAATTGTCTCTGTTGTTACCGACGGGGCTCCGTCAATGGTGGGACACCGCCAGGGCTTGGTAAGCAGGCTTTCTGCCGTTAACCCAGCACTCCTGGCATTTCACTGCATTATTCACAAGTCCGTTTTGTGCGCAACACTGTGTGGAAAAATGAAAGAGACCATGGATACTGTGACTCAACCAGTTAACTTTGTCCGTGAGAGCTCTAGTCTGCAGCATCGCCTTTTTAGAGCATTACTCGAGGAAATGTCAGCTGAACACAAGGATATTTTGCTCCACAATGACGTTCGCTGGCTGAGCAAAGGCTGTGTGTTGGAGAGGGTGTGTGACCTGCGTGATGAACTTGTCATTTTTATCCAGCCTGCAGAGCCAAAAAGCCAGCGACTTTTTGAGCTTTTTAACTGACAACAAGGTGATATCAGATGTTACTTTTTTGTGTGACATCATGTCTCATCTAAATCACCTTAACCTGCGACTACAAGGCAAGAACCACACTGTTGCTGACATGTATGAGGCGATTGAAGCTTTCCAGTCAAAGCTGCACCTCCTGGAGAGAGACATTCATGGGAGAAAGTTGCACTTTCCACGTCTGCGTGAGCATTGTGAGAAGAATAAAATGCAGGAAGATCCAGCAATGAAGGATTTTGTGTCCAGGCTGGCAGAAAACTTCAAGGAAAGATTTGAAAGCTCCCCTAAACTCTCAGCTGACATCCTTCTCTTCGTAAGACAGCCGCTTTCTGTGTCAGCTGACGGCCAGTGGACTGCAGAGGCCAAAAAGCTGGTGCCTTCCATAGATGAGGCTGCTCTTCAGATAGAAATCTTGGAGATGGGAACATCTGATTTGCTCAAAGCTCAACACAAGGATGCACTGGTGAGTGACTTTTGGATCAACGTGGTTTCCCAAGCTCGTTTAAAAACACCAGAGATATTGCAATGCTCCTACTCACGATGTTCCCCTCAACATACATCTGTGAATCAGCATTTTCTTCAATGAATGCTATCAAGAGCCAGGACAGAAACAGACTCTCAGATTCACATCTTGGACAGTGCCTCAGGATTGCCACAACAGAATACAAGCCTGACATCAGAAAGGTTGCCTCATCCCGTCGCTCTCACTTCTCTCACTGATTGGTGAGTGAACCAGATCCAATTATTTTTTTGCTATTTTTCAATCTTCTTGTGGTATAATAATTATTACAATGAAATAACCATTTCATATTTAATAGCATGTTTCCTACCAAATATGCTACACAGCTTAAATAAAAGTAAATGGCATCCAACTAGTTAGTAAAATGTAAAACTTAATACACAGCAATAAAAAAATCATACACAAATAAAAGCTAATTAATTATATTGTCACATTAATATCAAACACTTTTGGTTGTTAACAGCTTGATATTATTTGGTTCACATATTTTAAAAGTTTAAAAACTAATGTGGCATATTCTGATAACACATTTGAAAAGTACCTAACAAAAAATCTCTGTCTGTCTGTGTTTGTCCTTCTGTCTCTTCTCTTAGAAAGACCGCCTGAACGCAGATATCCAAAGCATGGGTGTTCCAGACAGAAGTGGGCGCTGTGTGTGTGTGTGTGTGTGTGTGTGTGTGTGTGTGTGTGTGTGTGTGTGTGTGTGTGTGTGTGTGTGAGAATGTGTTTGCTGGACTTTTTGTTTGCTGACTGTTTGCACAGAATATGCTCCAGGGGCATTTCATAATTAAATAGTTGGTTTTGGACTAATTTAGTATTTTCCATTTTTCTCTTATGTGACTCCTAACACCACTACTAATAATGATAAAATCACAATAGAAGTGAAAACTGATAAAACATAAAACTGTCGCCAAAAAAACAAACATGTTGGCCCTCGACTTGGCATGCCTGACCAAATTTGGCCCTTTTGAAAATCTAATTGGGGAACCCTGCTCTACAACATTTGCAGAGTACGACCCTACCTTACACAGAAAGCGGCACAGGTCCTAATCCAGGCACTTGTCATCTCCCTTCTGGATTACTGCAACTCGCTGTTGGCTGGGCTCCCTGCCTGTGCCATTAAACCCCTACAACTTATCCAGAACGCCGCAGCCCGTCTGGTGTTCGACCTTCCCAAGTTCTCTCATGGCACCCCGCTCCTCCGCACACTCCAATGGCTTCCAGTTGAGGCTCGCATCTACTACAAGACCATGGTGCTTGCCTACGGAGCTGTGAGGGGAACGGCACATCCTTACCTTCAGGCTCTGATCAGACCCTACACCCAAACGAGGGCACTACGTTCATCCACCTCTGGCCTGCTAGCTCCCCTACCTCTACGAAGCACAGTTCCCGCTCAGCCCAGTCAAAGCTATTTGCTGCTCTGGCACCCCAATGGTGGAACAAGCTCCCCCACGACGCCAGGACAGCGGAGTCACTGACCACCTTCCAGAGACACTTGAAACCCTACCTCTTTAAGGAATACCTGGAATAGTATAAAGTAATCCTTCTACCCCCCATAAAATTTAGCATCTGCTAAATTATGTAAATGTAATCCTACCCTGTGATGTCTCAGAGAAGCATTTTTTAGGACCTTTCTTCTTATCTTTTTAAACACAGATCATAGAAATGCACAATTTTCATATATGTAGAAACTGGTATTGTGCTGGAGATAATGCATATGTGGTTGAAAAGTAGCGGAACTGCTCTTTAAGTAGTAAATTATTTGTCTTGCATGAACTATGACAGCTCAGCCCAACTTCCTGTGAAAGTACACACTGGAGGCCAAGTCAGGAACCTTGCTATTCTGTAGTCTCTGTCAAGAGAAACCAGTTGGCCGATAGCAATGGTGTGCCCAGTAAGGGAAACCTGAGTACATGCAATTTTATCACCCAGGTATATCCTCGTTGGATTAATTTATTTTAGATGAGAGTGAAACTACAAGAGTGAAAGAGCAAACAGGAGTGGCAAAATTGCTAGAATCCGGTTCATTGAGCTATGACAGAATTTTAGAGGTGACATTTCAAAATACATTTCAGAAGTGCAATGGAACTACAGAGACCCTTGCCACCATAGTTTTCAGATAAACAAGCTCACTTTAGCACATATTGAGATTAAAGACCTCTAATCATGGACCAGGAAGTTAATCATTTACACTAAGTAGGCCAAGCTTATATA
This sequence comes from Coregonus clupeaformis, assembly GCF_020615455.1. Classification (NCBI taxonomy): domain Eukaryota; kingdom Metazoa; phylum Chordata; class Actinopteri; order Salmoniformes; family Salmonidae; genus Coregonus; species Coregonus clupeaformis. The sequence continues at coordinate 55,624,580 of NC_059215.1, forward strand.
ACCCCTTAACAGACAGACTAGGCTAGACCATCTGTACCCCCTCTGCTGCCTGCTGTACTGCACTGAAAAACATGTCTAAACACAATGACACAATGGTAACACAATAGTAACATTGTATACTACAGTTTATAAGCTACCCCGTGTCTTCCCTAGCCTTAATCTCCTGGTGGGTGAGAATTTGGACTAGTCCTAATGACTGTAAATCGCTCTGGATAAGAGCGTCTGCTAAATGACTAAAATGTAAATGTATAAATTGATACAATGTTACAGAGACCATCACGACAACATAACCGTGAAGCGTGTTACCGCTATCATCTTTCCCCCCGTAAATCATTCGGCTGAAGCAATAGCTTTGCAGGAGACAAAGTATGTCCCAAAATATATAAAAATTACCTGTGTTTGTAGATCAGAGTCGCTTTGAAACTAAGCACGAGAAGATGGAAAGCAACCCCCACATTGAGAGTGCATCCTAGCCTACAATGAATTGAAAACCCTATTGTTTTACATCCATTTCGAGACTAAAGGACGGCATATAACGTTACAACATCATCACACAGTGGGTCAGCCCAGTATTGAAGTTTGTAAAAGTATGTACTCAATCGCTCAGAAAATAAACGATAACATGAGTAACGTTCCTGTAAAATCCACATTCTTAAACATAACAGGGTAATCTCTGAAACCGCGGCATCTGATTGATGGAAATATCGCCTTTGACCCAAGAGCCCGCCTCCTTCCCAAAAACACGTTCCTAGATTGAGAGGATCAAACTGTGCGAGGCGCTGCGCAGAATTACAGATTTTTGCAGCCTCGGTAAAGATCACTTGAAAGAAAATAGGTGAAGGTTAGTTATTTCGCAATGCATGATCATTTGTAGATCAGTGAATCTGCGCAGCACCTCGTTCGCAATGCATGATCATTTGTAGATCAGTTCTTCTGCGTATCACCTTGTTCCTGCCTCACAAAAAAAATACTATTGAGTATATTGGGTGCGTTCCAGGTCTGATAAAATAATAGAGATACAAGGATGCATCCAGGAATCCAGGATGCAGGATGCAACTGAAAAACGCTTCACACGAAATATAAAATTAACCTGAAACATTACTCAATGTCACACTCTTGTGGCGATGGAATATAAGACACCTAGAATGTACCACATATTTTCCTAAACTAACAAAACCAGACTAATGCGCTGGCTAGTGCTCATGAGTTTATAAAACATATACTTTATACATTTGTCATAAATTACCTTCAATGATTGGACACACACAGTATGGATGAATCATCAGTAGTCGACAGGATATAAATAGCACTCCTAAAGAAGATGCATTTTCAAGTTAGCTACCAACTTCAAAGAGGGAATTTTAGCTAGCATAAAACCCACAGGAAAACTGAGATTGGGCAAATAACATTTAAAGAGTGGCTTATTTGATGCCAAACCAACAACAGTAGTTACTAATAACATAAATTGCTAATGTATGATGTAAAAGGTGGATTTTATTATGTAATGTCAACTTTCTACCCAGTCTCTCACTAATTATGTACTATATGTACAAATTAGCACAATGTTTTTATGTACTAATAGCACAAATTTAAATTTATGACGCACGACCCTTCTGAATCTCTTTAAACTCGATGCACCCTGAGTTTGTGCTATTAGTACAAATAAACATAACTGCTTATTTGTTTGAAGCTAGCTAACGTTAGCTATTTTACAATGAGAACGAGGTAAATTATTGGACAACAAATTACAAATAATCTAGTATTTTCTGTATTTCGGCCCGCATAATTCTCAACTATTTTATTTCAATCAGTGACATATATTGGTTCATCTTGTAGACAGGAAGTGATATTTATTCGCTCTGGCCAACAGTTCCTTGTATGTTAATGTTAGCTTTTTGGTTCCTGCCTGTTGCAACCCCAGTGAACATTGGGCCTTTTTAGCTAGCTGCTCGCCGTTATTAATTATGTAAAAAGTCAATCAATAATATCAATTGTGTAAGCACATGGAAATACTTTTTAGCAAATTATTGAGGTATTTATTTCATGATTTATAAGTGTCTGGCAGTGAGTGACGGACTGTGAAACTCAATCTCCCATGATTCCGTAGTACCGGAACTGACCGTTGTGTTCGTTCTGTGGTTGTGTTGAATACCGCACCCAATTTAAAATAAACACTAACCTTGCATAGAATAACATATAACAGACTAAACTATTTTGCCTTTTAATTAGATCTTTGATGGCGTAGCTAGTTTATTTATGGCCTGTGTGTGTCCCATAGTAATATGATTATATAGCTACACAGGTGTCTGCACATTTAAAACTGTAAACTGTCATTCTCTTTTTGCTGTCTGTATACCAATTGTGTAAATATGAATACACATCTAGTTCATACATAATAATACCATCTTTGTTCGCACCTGAGATGTTAATGAATTAAAACAGATACATAACAAAAACATGTCAGTGTTAACTGTGGAGGCTTTGCCTTTTGCACAATATAACGCAGTTCCCACGATAATGAAAATCAACCATCCACAATGTATACCAATTTACTTATATCATGTGTGAATCTACTATATATATTTGATTGTCTCACAGTGTAACAATGACGCTGTGAGTCGAGAAGCAGGTGAAACGTTTAATAAAACAATAAACGAGACAGCGTAACAGTGGCGATATAGCACAAACACAGGAACAATACCGACTGAGGAATGAACGTAAGGGAGGGACAGATAAAGGGGAGGTCATGAGGAAGGTAATGGAGTCCAGGTGTGAATCATAATGATCTGCAGGTGCGCGTAATGATGGATGCCAGGTGTGCGTAATGATGAATCCCAGGACCTGTGGTTAGTATTCTGGCGACGTCGCACGCAGGAGGGGAGGAGCAGGAGTAGACGTGACAGTATATGATCACCCATTTTGTAACTTTTTTTTTCTTCGTTAACATACAATAATGTTTATGTTCAACCAAATAGAGAAATGAGCTTGAGCAAAGAGCGGGATGCGGCACGGTTGGCATTTGAGGAGACTCTTCGAGAAAGCTATCGCACAGCATTACAATTTCAACATGTAGTTGTAAGTGATATTTCTTCACATTTCCCCAGTATATTTTTAGGGCAGTGGAATTGGGGGTACATACCACAATGTTGTTGTGTTGTAATTTTAATAACAGACAGATTCCCATTCTATGTTTGACTTGAATAAATACTTTAGGATCAGAAGAAGCGAGCTGCAAAGCGACATTCACCTGCTCCAGACACTAGCCTTGCCCCTGTCCGACGGATAGAGAGGGACAGCAGAGTCAAAATAATTCACAAAAAAGGTCTAAGAAGACAGATGCGAAACGTCTGGAGGGGCCGAGGAGAGGTTTGGGAAACTCTGCCCTAAAGGAACCCCAAGGGAGATGCCAAGAGTGATATCTCCCATGGGGGATTTCTTAATAGACTTATCAAGGCTAGAATCGTTACACTGCTCCCTTGGTTCAGAAAACACAACCTGTGCTTCTCTATCACAAACCCTCACGCCTGACCCTCATACACTATCCTACTTCTGCTCATCAGAGTAGCAAATGGTAGGAGGGTGTATTGACCTGAGGTAGGCTTTTAGCCAGGTCGCTTGACCCTAAGGAAATCACGCTACACACAACAACCCCAAGAGAGTAAGGGCCTCATCAAGGCTAGCGTCGTTCAACTTGTCAGGCAGCATGACTACCTTGTTAGTACACATCTAACTAGTACTAAATGCAGTTGCAATATACTGACCAATTTTAGCTGGATCACTGGCTTTCATTTCAATGTGGGATTAAATACAATGTAGTGCTATATAATGTTCAAATCCTCAGACCGATTGACTGTAACCTCTGTCTTGCAGGCATGAACTCTTAGGTTGCATGTATTGAAAATGGATTCAAAATGTTATATTACTCTCAAAATAAGATGAACCACTGCTAATGTACATTAAAACCACAGTTTTGCACATGTCATTTAATGACTTATATCTAATATAATGGCATACAGTATATCATATTTGTATGACATATCTGTCAGAGTGTATTCTCATCTCTTCACCCAATAAACACAGTTATACTTAAGTTGTGTTGATGAAGAAATATAACACCATTTTTATTTAATAGTTTCCAGTACCAGTGCTCATCCTCCTGCAGTACCCATGCTCCTACACCTATCCCCACAAGATACAGGTACAGTATGCTAGAATGCCAAACAAATGCCATGCCAACCTTAAGATTTTTTAATACAGCCAAACTATTCTTTTCATGAGTTCTGTCATGTATTATATATATTTTTATCTCCACAAGTCTCCCTGATGCAGGACCTACAGGAGCTGATGGGGAGTTTCACGGGGCCAGATTGTCATGTAACACCAAAGGTGACTTAGGCAGAGAGGCAGGCCTTGTGTTGGTGGACAGCATGCTCTCTGCTGAAGGTACTGTGTTGGGCCAGTGTCAGTATTGCAACAGTGAGGATGCTGTTGTGCGGTGCAGATTGCCTGCCCAGGCATCTTCTCTGTGCCTCGTGTGACACAGCCACCCATAGCACCAAGGTTTTGCACAACTGGGAGTCTCTGTTTGAAGGGTTATATCGCCCCTTGTCCCCAACCACCATAATTCAGGCCGCAATCAGCCTGGTGCCGACCACACAACCGGAGAGGAAGTCAAGCAGGTGAGTCGTTTTATATCCAGAGCTGCTGTCATGACAAAGTACATGTCCAAGGCTGGTAAGTGTATTATGATAACATAACTAATGCTGAAGAATAATTATGTTTGCAACATCATTCCCTTAATGTTTAACTATTAAGTGGTCCTTTATATTTGAGCTCCAGCACACTTCAATTAATAAGATAAACCTAATTGCCCTTCTCCTGGACTGTCACCTTGCCACGGTGGAGAGGCTTGCGTACGCCAATGACCGTGAGCGCTAAGCCGAAGGGGGTTTATACTCCCGGCAAGTGCAACCAAGCCGGCCAGGTCAAAGGGTAGGAGGCAGACAAAGCAGTCCATGGTCCTCCGTTGGAGGTTGGGCGTGGGGCTAACTATCCAACCACGTAAAAAACTGAAACATTGACGAATGGAAACCAAATAAATTGCCCCAAAGCAGGACATTTTCTTGGACACATGTTACTGCTGAAGGGAGAAGCTGACAGTGAAGGACATTTTACTTTTTGGGCTTAACTGATGATGTAATGTTAATGATTTTATTGTTTCTTTTTAATCTTACACGACTGTAATTGCAATATTTTATGTTGATTGGTTAGGCACACAGTAGTAAATTATTAGAATAGCTGACTGAAGATGTTTTTCCAACAGTACGGACAGACATTATCACACTACTGGCAATGGGCTGGAATAAGAGGAAGTTTAACTCACTTTTTAGTGATTCACTTCAAAAATGTGACCCTTCACCTATGTTATTCCTTAATTGAATTGTATTTTTTCAGAATGTCAAAAGACTGAAGGAGGAGACCAGCCTCCTTGAAGAAAAGTGGACAGAGCTGGACATCAACGACGCTGTGCTTCAGGAGTGGGCTGCTGAGGTTCAGTGCAGAGCTGGACATCAACGACACTGTGCTTCAGGAGTGGGCTGCTGAGGTGCAGCAGTGGCCTGACGGTATAGTATGTTAGGTTCTGAACAAATAGATCAAAAACTGAAACGGACAACCAGAAAAAGCTCAAACCAAGTTTTTTCTACCCACAAGCATATATTTACACCTTCCGACTAGGCGGAGTCACCGCCTTGCATGTCTAAGAAACACTCCTTCCCTGTTGTTAGGCAGAAATACAATAGGTTTCTCTCACTGGTATCGTCATGGCCTGCCTAAGTCTAGGACCCCCATGGGCGTGGAAGTGTGTGTGTGTGTGTATGAGATAGGGCCCCTATCACCCCCCTACCAGCAGTGTCTTCTCTCTTCAACTGCTGACCTTATCTCGAGTTGAGTCCCACATCCCTAATCATCCTAGTTTCACAGCAACTGGCCTGCCGTATCAGGAACTGAAGCCAAACTGCTACCCTTTGCCTCCTTCCATATTCATATTCAGCAATAGAATGTTTGAACAGAATATGAACTTTCTGCACTTCCCCTTGTCTCACTCAGTAACTTTCCATACCTAAAGTTCCTATTCACTCTTCATTGACCCCTATCATAAACATTTCTTATACATGTAAAGTAATCAATACGTTCTAATATGATGACAGGAATAAGTATATTTCAAGCCAGAATCTAACAGGTAGAAAAGTGAATGTTTGTCTGTCTCTCAACTTCATAATTGCATTGATGGCAGTGGAGTCATGTTTGTAACTTGCCCTATGTTTGACAGCCACATTTCAGGATAGTCAGACGGGGCATCTCCAGAAGAAGATTGAGGGGCTTTACCTCAGTGTGAAACAGAGGAAACACTACCTCTACCGTTTGACAGGTAAGCCCCAACAACATTATGACCTCAAACACATTATTAATCAAGCAGTAAAACTGATTTGTGAAAGAAAATGCATTAGTCATACACATCAGACCATGTTTATGATCAAATGTAGGCATGACCTATGTTATTAATTGATCTAATGCAAACAATTTATTAAACTGAGAAATGACGTGACCATAAACAGCAGTTGTGAGCAACAACTCTGCATACCTTGTTATAACTGCATGACAAATGCTTTAGAAATCAGTTGATTGCTTTGTACTCGCTTTGTCTGTGCCTCTATCGTAGCTCTATAACTTATAGTCATGTAATATATCTGAATATACAGTCCGTCTAATCACCCCTTTTTATTCAGACGGCAACAAGAGGCATCAGATTCTGAGAAATTGTTGAGGACAAAGCAGCCTTGACAAATTCAAAAAAATAAAATAACGGAAAAGTGGTGCGTGCATATGTATTCACCCCCTTTTGCTATGAAGCCCCTAAATAAGATCTAGTGCAACCAATTACCTTCAGAAGTCACATAATTAGTTAGATTGCACACAGGTGGACTTTATTTAAGTGTCACATGATCTCAGTTTAAATACACCTGTTCTGAAAGGCTCCAGAGTCTGCAACACCACTAAGCAAGGGGCACCACCAAGCAAGCGGCACCATGAAGACCAAGGAGCTCTCCAAACAGGTCAGGGGCAAAGTTGTGGAGAAGTACAGATCAGGGTTGGGTTATAAAAAATCCATTATAAAAAAATTGAAAGAATATGGCACCACAACAAACCTGCCAAGAGAGGACCACCCACCAAAACTCACGGACCAGGCAAGGAAGGCATTAATCAGAGAGGCAACAAAGATACCAAAGATAACCCTGAAGGAGCTGCAAAGCTCCAAAGCGGATATTGGAGTATCTGTCCATATGACCACTTTAAGCCGTACACTCCACAGAGCTGGGATTTACGGAAGAGTGGCCAGAAAAAAAGCCATTGCTTAAAGAAAAAAATAAGCAAACACGTTTGGTGTTCGCCAAAAGGCATGTGGAAGACTCCCCAAACATATGGAAGAAGGTACTCTGTTCAGATGAGACTAAAATTGAGCTTTTTGGCCATCAAGGAAAACGCTATGTCTGGCGCAAACCCAACACCTCTCATCATCCCGAGAACACCATCCCCACAGGGAAGCATGGTGGTGGCAGCATCATTCTGTGGGGATGTTTTTCATCGGCAGGGACTGGGAAACTGGTCAGAATTGAAGGAATGATGGATGGCGCTAAATACAGGGAAATTCTTGAGGGAAACCTGTTTCAGTCTTCCAGAGATTTGAGACTGGGACGGAGGTTCACCTTCCAGCAGGACAATGACCCTGAGCAACTGCTAAAGCAACACTTGAGTGGTTTAAAGGGAAACATTTAAATGTCTTGGAATGGCCTAGTCAAAGCCCAGACCTCAATCGAATTGAGAATCTGTGGTATGACTTAACTTGAAGGAGCTGGAGCAGTTTTGCCTTGAAGAATGGGCACAAATCCCAGTGGCTAGATGTGCCAAGCTTATAGAGACATACCCCAAGAGACTTGCAGCTGTAATTGCTGCAAAAGGTGGCTCTACAAAGTATTGACTTTGGGGGGGTAAATAGTTATGCATGGTCAATTTTTCAGTTTTTTTGTCTTATTTCTTGTTTGTTTCACAATAAATATTTTGCATCTTCAAAGTGGTAGGCACAAGAAAAATGCCTAGGGGTGAATACTTTCGTAAGCCACTTTCGCGACCAGTTGAAGTCGGAAGTTTACATACACCTTAGTCAAAGACATTTAAACTCTGTTTTTCACAATTCCTGACATTTAATCATAGTATAAATTCCCTGTCTTAGGTCAGTTAGGATCACCACTTTTATTTTAAGAATATGAAATGTCAGAATAATAGTAGAGGGAATGATTTCTTTCAGCTTTTATTTCTTTCATCACATTTCCAGTGGGTCAGAAGTTTACATACACTAATTAGTATTTGGTAGCATTGCCTTTTAAATTGTTTAAATTGGGTCAAATGTTTTGGGTAGCCTTCCACCAGCTTCCCACAATAAGTTGGGTGAATTTTGGCCCATTCCTCCTGACAGAGAAGGTGTAACTGAGTCAGGTTTGTAGGCCTCCTTGCTCACACATGCTTTTTTAGTTCTGCCCACACATTTTCTATAGGATTGAGGTCAGGGCTTTGTGATGGCCACTCCAACACCTTGACTTTGCTGTCCTTAAGCCATTTTGCCACAACTTTGGAAGTATGCTTGGGGTCATTGTCCGTTTGGAAGACCCATTTGCGACCAAGCTTTAACTTCCTGACTGTTGTCTTGAGATGTTGCTTCAATATATCCACATAATTTTCCTTCCTCATGATGCCATCTATTTTGTGAAGTGCACCAGTCCCTCCTGCAGCAAAGCACCCCCACAGCATGATGCTGCCACCCCCGTGCTTCACGGTTGGGATGGTGTTCTTCGGTTTGCAAGCAACCCCCTTTTTTCCTCCAAACATAACGATGGCTTTTTCATGGCGTTTTTTGGAGCAGTGGCTTCTTCCTTGCTGAGCGGCCTTTCAGGTTATGTCGATATAGGACTCGTTTTACAGTGGATATATATGCTTTTGTACCTGTTTCCTCCAGCATCTTCACAAGGTCCTTTGCTGCTGTTCTGGGATTGATTTGCACTTTTCGCACCAAAGTACGTTAATCTCTAGGAGACAGAACGTGTCTCCTTCCTGAGCGGTATGACGGCTGTGTGGTCCCATGGTGTTTATACTTGCGTACTATTGTTTGTACAGATGAACGTGGTACCTTCAGGTGTTTGGAAATTGCTCCCAAGGATGAACCAGACTTGTGGAGATCTACAAATTTTTTTCTGAGGTCTTGGCTGATTTCTTTTGATTTTTTCCCATGATGTCAAGCAAAGAGGCACTGAGTTTGAAGGTAGGCCTTGAAATACATCCACAGGTACACCTCCAATTGACTCAAATGATGTCAATTAGCCTATCAGAAGCTTCTAAAGCCATGACATCATTTTCTGGAATTTTCCAAGCTGTTTAAAGGCACAGTCAACTTAGTGTATGTAAACGTCTGACCCACTGGAATTGTGATACAGTGAAATAATCTGTCTGTAAACAATTGTTGGAAAAATTACTTGTGTCATGCACAAAGTAGATGTCCGAACCGACTTGCCAAAACTATAGTTTGTTAACAAGAAATGTGTGGAGTGGTTGAAAAACTAGTTTTAATGACTCCAACCTAAGTGTATGTAAACTTCCGACTTCAACTGTACATGTTGAAATTTATATATTTTTATTATTAAATTGTAATGCTGTGCGATAGCTTTCTCGAAGTGCCTACTCAAATGCCACCCGTGCCTCATCCCGCTCTTTGCTCAAGATCATTTCTCTATTTGATAGAATTTTTTTTTAAACCTTTTTATTTAACTAGGCAAGTCAGTTAAGAACAAATTCTTATTTACAATGACGGCCTACACCGGCCAAACCCGGACGATGCTGGGCCAATTGTGCGCCGCCCTATGGGACAGCCTGGAATAGAACCAGGGGGTCTGTAGTGACGCCTCAAGCACTGAGATGCAGTGCCTTAGACGCTGCGCCACTCGGGAGCCCATAACATAAACGTTATTGTATGTTTAACGTAGAAAAACAAGTACCAAAATGTGTGATCTTTTACTGTGAGACACAATCAAATATATATAAACTCAGCAAAAAAAGAAATGTCCCTTTTTCAGGACCCTGTCAAAGATAATTTGTAAAAATCAAAATTTAACTTCACAGATCTCCATTGTAAAGGGGTTTAAACACTGTTTCGCATGCTTGTTCAATGAACCATAAACTATTAATGAACATGCACCTGTGAAACAGTCGTTAAGACACTAACAGCTTACAGACGGTAGGCAATTAAGGTCACAGTTATGAAAACTTAGGACACTAAAGAGGCCTTTCTACTGACTCTGAAAAACACCAAAAGAAAGATGCCCAGGGTCCCTGCTCATCTGCGTGAACGTGCCTTAGGCATGCTGCAAGGAGGCATGAGGACTGCAGATGCGGCCAGGGCAATAAATTGTAATGTCCGTACTGTGAGACGCCTAAGACAGCGCTACAGGGAGACAGGATGGACGGCTGATTGTCCTCGCAGTGGCAGACCACGTGTAACAACACCTGCATAGGATCGGTACATCCGAACATCACACCCGCGGGACAGGTACAGGATGGCAACAACAACTGCCCGAGTTACACCAGGATCGCACAATCCCTCCATCAGTGCTCAGACTGTCCGCAATAGGCTGAGAGAGGCTTGACTGAGGGCTTGTAGGCCTGTTGTAAGGCAGGTCCTCACCAGACATCACCGGCAACAACGTCACCTATGGGCACAAACCCACCATCGCTGGACCAGACAGAACTGGCATAAAGTGCTCTTCACTGACGAGTCGCGGTTTTGTCTCACCAGGGGTGATGGTCGGATTCGCATTTATCGTCGATTCACACATGACAGAATTAAATTGGTATATATTGTGGATGGTTGATTTTCATTATTGTGTGAACTGCATTATATTGTGCAAAAGCCTCCACAGTTAACACTCAAATGTTTTTGTTATTTATCTGTTTAAATGCATTTACATCTCAGGTGCGAACAATGCTGGTATTATATACAGGCCATAAATAAATTAGCTACGCCATCAAATATCTAATTAAAAGGCTAAATAGTTTTTTTCTGTTTATTATATGTTATGTATTATATGCAGAGTAATTGTTTATTTTAAGTTGGGTGCGGTATTCACCACAACCATAGGTATAATAAGAACACAGGTTAGTTCCGGTACAAATGATAAAATGTTAGTTCGGTTACTACGGAATCATGGGAGATTGAATTTCACAGTCCGTCACTCACAGCCAGACACTTAAGTCATGAAATAAATAGCTCAATAATTAGCTAAAAAGTATTTCCATGTGCTTACACGATTGATATTATTGATTGTCTTTTTACGTGATTAATAACGGCAAGCAGCTAGCTAAAAAGGCCCAATGCTCACTGGGGTTGCAACCCGCGGGAACCAAAAAGCTAACGTTAGCATACAAGATACTGTTGGCCAGAGCGAATATATATATATATATAACGTCCTGTCTACAAGATGAACCAATATACGTAACTGATTGAAATAAGAGTTTAGAATTATGCGGGCAGAAATACTAGATTATTTGTCATTTCTTTTCCGATAACTCCAAGTGATTTTAATTCAAGAAATCTGTTCCCAAGTATTCCCACGCATAATAGACATGTGAATGATACAAATGTAAGCAATGTTTGAAATGATTATGTTTTAGTCAAACTATATCTGTTTGGGCTTCTTGAGGTCAATTTGCAGTCTACAAATTATTTGTAATTATGAACCATCCGCTTCAGAAGAAATCGGCCCGTGGCTGAATCTAGTTGATGATCCCTGGCCTATAGGATATAGCCTACCTTTTAGGAGGACAATTTGCAGGCAGGGACAAATAATTCAGACTTATTGAAAATAAAAAGACGCAGCACTCGCTCACCATAGCAGCCTGACCTATGTGCACGTTGTGCCTTTTCCTTTTCAATGATTACATTTTTTGATTGCACAAATAATTAATACTGCTCGGTTACCAAAGCGCAGCGTCTTGGCCCTTTCCAATGCCCGAGATGGTCACATTTGAGTACCCCAGGTAGTTCAACGCATTCAGCTATGGCACTGAGGGGTTTAGGTGGCAGGCCACCTCCTGAATGCAGAGAATACTCATTAGACAACAAAATAGTCTACTTTACAGTGTGCATAACATAGCAACTGAACTTTGGCCTAACTGTTTTTTCCATTTCCCTGCAGAAGTTGGCAATCTCCAACCTACATTCTGATAGGATGGTGTGCCAGCATTTTCACATTCTTCAGGAGTTCTTATGGAAAAATTAAATGTGCGGATTATTGATTCAGAGATGGCCCTCCACACGTCCTTCTTGTGCTGGCTGGTCAATGTAGGACACGTGTCAAACTCATTCCACGGAGGGCTGCGTGTCTGCAGGTTTTCGCTCCTCCGTTTTACTTGATTGATGAATTAAGGTCACTAATTAGTAAGGAACTCCCCTCTGCTCGTTGTCTAGGTAAAGACCGGAGAAGCTAAGGAAGAGACGGGCGGTGTGTAACGATTTGCAAATCTGGAGACGTCAGACGCAGGTGGCGTTAGAGAGGGAGCGAAGTTTATGGCTCATATTTGATCGAAAGCGCTATGAATACATTTAGAAAGGGAGAGTAGGAAGGTAAATGGAGTCCCTTGAGAAAGCAAGAAACATATGTATGTCAGGAGAAGTGCAGTATTATCATAAGGAAACGTACACCTGGATGACAGAGAGGAATGGAGGGAAAAAGTGAGGCAGAGGAGGTCTAGAGAGAGAGAGAGGGAGGAAGACTGAGCTTGAGTCTGTTAAAAATGGCGGAAAAAAAAGGGAGAAGGTTTGTTAAAGAAGAATGGTAGGAAATGTAAGCAAAGTGAGCTGAAGACCGGAGGAGAAATGGAAGTGAATAAGGGTGACGTATCGGAGGTGGAAGGTGTGGTGAAGTACTCGGAGCCCGAGGATTGCACAGAGGGTCAGGATGAAGATGAGTCTGTGACAGTAGGAGTGACGTTTTAGGAAAAAGTGGAGCCTTGCCTTTTGGCTGATCCATTTGTGGTTTCAAGATGGGTGAAAAGAGCGTTGGGTAAAGTGGAATCAGTGAGGGTAACCCGAAGTGGTCTAGTGATAATTGTTTGTGTTTCTGTTGGTCAGAGGGAGAAGGCGCTCAGATTTTAGACAAATGGGGGAAAGAATGGTGAATTGTTTCGCTCTCAAGAAAAGGGCGCCATTGAAAGGAGTGATTACTGGGGTAGCAGTAAATGTAAAAGTTGACCAACTGAAGGGGAAGATTCCCGGTGTGTGTGTGATGCTCGTCGTTTGGTGCGACACAAACGGGGCGAGAGTGGGGAAACAGAGGAGTCATTGTCTGTTCTTTTGAGTTTTTAAGTTGAGTCTTTGCCGGATAAAGTGAAGTATATAAGTTATCCTGTACGAGTATGTGCCGAATACATTACGATGTTACAGGTGTCAAATTTATGGGCATGTGGCAGCAGTGTGTAGGAGGGAGGTTCCAAGGTGTGAGAAGTGTGCAGAAGGGCATGAGACAAAGGAATGTGTAGCATTGGGGGAAAGTAGTGGTATGGGCTAATTGTAGGGGTGACCATGAGGCTGGGGATCAGAAATGTCCTGTGCTAGAGAGGCTATTTGAGGTTTCCAGGGTAAGAGTAGTGCAGAAGTTGTCATATGCTGAGGCAGTGAAGAAAGTAGAGGAAGATGGGTCAAGGGGGGAGGAGTGGTGAGAGTAGTAGAGATGTACCAGTACAGAGGGATAGGACAACAATTGATATATGTTTCAGTAAGATTAGATTTTTAGCATTTATAGCAATGGTTATTAATTGTACTGCAGGGATGGAACGTAAGTCTAAGAAAATTGAGGTTGTGGTGGCAGCTGCAGAGAGATATTTGGGTGTGCGAGACTGGACATCAGAAGAGTTACAGGGAGTATTAAGTGATGTTCCATCTCAGGTTGAGGGCGTAAGGTACAAATAAATATATTTAAATAGTGGAGTGGGGTGGTGTAAGGGATCGGGGTTTGTGTAACGATCCCGGCAGTCTGAGTCGGGTCCGGTCTGTGTACTAGTTTTTCTGCTCGTGATCTCCAGTTTCCCGAGGGTTCTGGAACGCTCCCTGCCTGGTTGCCGGGCAACGTTGCTAGGCGGGAGCTCTCTTGATTTCCGCACCTGCATCCCATCAGCAATCTGCACACCTGGTCCTGATCATCACCCTTCTTAGGCTCTGGCCTAACATCCATTCCCTGCCGGATCGTTAGCCATGAACAGTAGGTTTACCAGAGTATCAGTCTTAGAGCTTCTAGCGTTAGTTTTGTTGTTTTGCACCTTGTTGGTTTGTTGTTTACTTACCTCCGTTTTGTTCCATCTGCAGTCACTCGTCCGGAACCTTCATCCAACCTCTGCCTGGTGGTCGGCGGCTGCCGAGCCATGATTGGATCAACCACTGCACCCCCAACAACTAATCAACGCCGCCCGCTCTGTTCCCTGGATTATTCAGCATCACTCTTGAATTTGTAAATAAACACTCACCTTCGTTTCAACTTACCTTGTCCTGGTCTGCTTCTGGGTTCTGGCTTTGTAACTCGTGACAGAACGATCCGGCCAGTAATGAACCCAGCGGACCTGGACTCTGTTCGCCATGCCATTACCCATCAGGAGAAGATGTTGGGCCATCATAGCACGGAGCTACAGGAGATCGCGTTGGCAGTTCGGAACCTTTCTACCGGTCTGACGGAGGTCCAGAACCAGCGCAAGTTTCCGGTGGAGGATCCACTACCGGTTTCACCCATCTCGCCTGCCGCGTCTGGAGCTGTGTCCTTCCGTGAGCCCAAGGTTCCGACGCCGGATAAATATGAGGGGAGCTGGGAAGATGCCGTTCTTTCCTTATGCAGTGTGGGTTAGTGTTCGATCTACAGCCCTACTCTTATGCCACAGACAAGGCTAGGATAGCCTTTGTGATTGAGTTGCTGCGTGGTCGAGCGCTGGAGTGGGCTTCAGCCGTTTGGGAACGACAAGACCCCTGCATGGCTTCATACCAGGGGTTCACGGCCGAGATGAGGAAGCTCTTCGACCATTCCGTCCGAGGGAGGGACGCAGCTAGGCGCCTGTTTTCGCTTCACCAAGGAACTCGCAGCGTGGCCGACTTCGTGATCGAGTTCAAGACGTTGGCTGTGGAGAGTGGGTGGAATGAGGAGTCTCTGCAAGCGGCCTTTTACCAGGGTCTGTCGGAGCAGCTCAAGGATGAGTTGATCTCCTATCCGGAGCCTAGTGACCTGGACAGCTTGGTAGCCTTGTCTATTCGGGTGGATAATCGAGTCCGAGAGCGAAGGAGGGAGAAGCAATGGGGTCCGTCCAATCGATCAGCTTCTCAGGTTCCAGTCGGGTCGGGGATTGGACCAGAATACGTCGATCATCGTCCACCACACAGGATTAGTGGAGAGGTCCTGTCTCCCGATTCTGAACCAATGCAAGTAGGGCGGCACGGGTTAACCAAGGAGGAACGCCAACTCAGACGTAGGACTAACTGTTGCCTCTACTGTGGTGGTTCGGGACATTACCTCGCCACCTGTTCCCGGCGGTCGTCAAACTGCGCGGCTCGCTAAAGTTGGGAGGACTTTTAGCGAGCCAGTTTCGACCTCTCAATACCTCTGTCAGACCCCGTTTCCGGCTACCCTTGTGAACAGGAATCAGAGCTTAGCGATTAACGCTTTTATCGATTCAGGTGCCGATGGAAGCTTTCTTGATGCCGAGTTGGTGGAACAGCTGGGGCTTTCCAAGGAGCAATTGCCGGAAGCCATTGAAGCGACCACTCTGAACGGCAGTAGTCTGGCACGTATCACGATGAGGACTGAACCGGTTAAGATGCTGTTGTCGGGGAATCATTCGGAGATGATTTCATTCTTCATTCTGCCGTCTTCCCATGTTCCTCTGGTCCTTGGATACCCCTGGCTGAAGGAACACAATCCCACGTTCGATTGGGTGACGGGCAAGTTAACGAGTTGGAGCCTTGATTGTCATGCTAACTGTCTCAAGACTGCCTGTCCCCATTCGGTTCCCAGTCAGGTGATTGAGGCTAAACCCCCAGATTTGTCCCTGGTTCCCGAGACATATCACGATTTGGGGGAAGTGTTCAGTAAGCAGAAGGCTCTGTCACTCCCTCCCCCACCGACCATATGATTGTGCCATCAACCTGTTCCCTGGAGCTGTCTACCCCAAGGGAAGGTTATACAGTATCTCCCGCCCTGAACGTGAGGCTTTGGAGACCTACATCAAGGAGTCCCTAGCTGCTGGTCTCGTTCGTCCCTCGTCATCACCCCTGGGGGGCAGGATTCTTCTTTGTGGGTAAGAAGGATGGCTCTCTTCGACCGTGTATTGATTATCGGGGGTTGAATGACATCACGGTCAAGAACAAGTATCCCCTGCCCTTGATGAGTTCTGCCTTCGACTCCTTACAGGGTGCTACGGTGTTCACCAAGCTAGACCTACGCAATGCGTATCACATGGTTCGGATCAGAGAGGGAGACGAGTGGTTGACGGGTTTCAATACACCGATGGGTCACTCGGTATCAGGTGATGCCGTTTGGACTGACCAATGCTCCAGCGGTATTCCAGAGTATGGTGAACGACGTCCTGAGAGATATGATCGGTCTCTTTGTGTTTGTTTACCTGGATGACATTCTGATCTTCTCGAAGGAACCTTCCGACCACGTCCAGCATGTCCGGCAGGTTCTGCAGCGATTGTTGGAGAATCGCCTGTTCGTGAAGGCCGAGAAGTGCGAGTTTCACGCCCACACGACATCCTTTCTCGGGTACATCATCTCCAGGGGAGAGATTAGGATGGACCAGGAGAAGGTTAGAGCGGTTCTGGAATGGGCCCAGCCCGGTACGAGATTGCAGCTCCAGAGATTTTTGGGGTTTGCGAATTTCTACCGCAGATTCATCCGGGATTACAGCCGTGTGGCCGCTCCGTTAACTGCCTTGACTTCCAGTATCAGGAGCTTCAAGTGGAATCCGGAGGCGGATCGAGCGTTTCTGGATTTGAAGAGGCGATTCACCAACGCACCGATTCTCTCTCAACCGGACACGGCCCGTCAGTTCGTCGTTGAAGTGGACGCGTCTGATGTGGGAGTTGGCGCCATCCTGTCGCAGCGATGCTCCACGGACAGTAAACTCCATCCCTGCGCCTACTACTCTCGTCGCCTTTCGCCTGCGGAGAGGAATTACGATGTGGGTAACCGGGAGCTTCTCGCGGTGAAACTTGCCTTGGAGGAGTGGCGCCACTGGTTGGAGGGGCGGAGCAACCGTTTATTGTCTGGACTGACCACAAGAATCTTGCTTATGTGCAATCGGCTAGACGTCTCAACTCCCGTCAGGCCAGGTGGTCGTTGTTTTTCGGACGATTCAATTTTTTCCCTGACGTTCCGACCTGGATCTAAGAACGGCAAGGCGGGACGCCTTGTCTCGGATGTTCTCCAAGACGGAGGAGAGTGGGTCCAAGACCGAGACAATTCTCCCCGGAACTGCGTCGTGGGAGCTGTTAGGTGGAAGATTGAGGAGGAGGTGATGGCGGCCCTTCGGACGCAGCCCGGTCCCGGTAACGGTCCACCCGGTCGGTTGTTTGTGCCTGAGTCGGTTCGTCCTGCGGTCCTCAAATGGTCCCACGCCAGCAAGATGGCTTGTCACCCTGGCGTGGCTCGGACGATGGCGTTTCTTCGCAGACGCTTTTTGGTGGCCTGCCATGGCCGAGGATACTCGGGGTTATGTTGCTGCCTGTCCAGTGTGTGCGCAGAATAAGAGTACCAATCGGCCCAGCTCTGGACTACTTCACCCCCCTTCCTATTCCCCGCGACCATGGTCGCATCTGGCCCTGGACTTTGTCACTGGGTTGCCCGCTTCTGAGGGGAACACGGTCGTTCTGACTATCGTGGACAGATTCAGCAAGTTCGCCCACTTTGTGCCAATTGCCAAGCTTCCCTCTGCCTCGGAGACGTCCGAGATCCTGGTTAGGGGAGGTTTTCAGGGTCCACGGTTTGCCCAGTGATATCGTTTCCGACCGTGGCCCTCAGTTTACCTCTGCTGTCTGGAAGTCCTTCTGTTTGGCCATTGGAGCTACAGTCAGTCTCACATCTGGTTTTCACCCCCAATCTAATGGTCAGGCGGAGAGAGCCAACCAGAAGATGGAATCCACGCTACGCTGCCTGGCCTCTTCCAACCCCACCTCCTGGGTCTCTCAGTTGCCTTGGGTTGAGTATGCCCACAATACTCTCCCTACTTCTGCCACTGGGATGTCTCCCTTCCAGTGCCTGTATGGCTACCAACCTCCCTTGTTCCCTTCTCAGGAGAAGGAGCTCTCAGTGCCTTCTGTTCAGGCCCAGATTCGTCGTTGCCACCGGACCTGGCATCGGGCCAGAAAGGCACTCCTTAGAGTTTCGGACCGGTATCAGCTCCAGGCGAATCGTCGCCGGATCCCCGCTCCCACCTATACCATCGGAGATAGGGTCTGGTTGGCCACACGGGATCTTCCTTTACGGCCTGAGTCTAGGAAGTTGTTACCGAAGTTCATTGGTCCGTTTGTGGTGGAGAAGGTGATCAATCCGGTGGCAGTTCGACTCAAACTCCCGAGGACGCTCAGAGTCCATCCCACCTTTCATGTCTCCTGCCTCAAGCCTGTTTTCCTCAGTCCTCTGTTGCCTCCTCCGCCTCCTCCTCCTCCTCCTCGGATGATCGGAGGTGGTCCTGCCTACACGGTGCGACGCATCATGGATTCCAGACGGCGGGGCCGGGGTTTCCAGTATCTCGTGGACTGGGAGGGGTATGGTCCTGAAGAGAGGAGTTGGATTCCGCGGCGACAGATCCTAGATGCTGACCTCATCCGTGACTTCTACCGCCTCCATCCTGGCGCTCCGGGAGTCCGCCCGGTGGCGTTCGTCGGAGGGGGTACTGTAACGATCCCGGCAGTCTGAGTCGGGTCCGGTCTGTGTACTAGTTTTTCTGCTCGTGATCTCCAGTTTCCCGAGGGTTCTGGAACGCTCCCTGCCTGGTTGCCGGGCAACGTTGCTAGGCGGGAGCTCTCTTGATTTCCGCACCTGCATCCCATCAGCAATCTGCACACCTGGTCCTGATCATCACCCTTCTTAGGCTCTGGCCTAACATCCATTCCCTGCCGGATCGTTAGCCATGAACAGTAGGTTTACCAGAGTATCAGTCTTAGAGCTTCTAGCGTTAGTTTTGTTGTTTTGCACCTTGTTGGTTTGTTGTTTACTTACCTCCGTTTTGTTCCATCTGCAGTCACTCGTCCAGAACCTTCATCCAACCTCTGCCTGGTGGTCGGCGGCTGCCGAGCCATGATTGGATCAACCACTGCACCCCCAACAACTAATCAACGCCGCCCGCTCTGTTCCCTGGATTATTCAGCATCACTCTTGAATTTGTAAATAAACACTCACCTTCGTTTCAACTTACCTTGTCCTGGTCTGCTTCTGGGTTCTGGCTTTGTAACTCGTGACAGTTTGGCAGGATCTAGACAGAGTCTGACACTTCCCCGATCTACTGAGAGGGGGAGTCATCAGACTCGATCTGATTCACCTGAGTTCTGAGCACACCTGTCAGTAATTAGTATAGGATTTAAGGTGTGCTCAGAAGCTCAGTCGGCGCGAGGTATTGTTCCATTGTGACTTGCTAAGCGTTTTGTTCCGAGTGAGAGAGAGAGAGTTTGTTGTTTTGATTATCCGTGTATCCGACCAGTGCCTTGTTAGTTGACTCCCCGTATTGCTTAATCCTCTACTTGTCTACCCCAGTGATTACCGTTCTCGGATCCTGTGCCTGTGACATCGACTACGACTAGCCCGCTCCTTTGGTACCCCTGCCTGTCTATGCCTGGCCCGGTTTTGACCACAGCCCGCCCGACCACGATTAAGCCTTTCCCTTGTCTGTACTTTAATAAAGCATCGCTATTCTGCGATTGGATCTTACCACTCTGTCCGAGTATTCATTACAGAATACCTCGCCATTACCATGGATCCAGCAGAATTACAGAGGCGATGGGAGATACAGGAGAAACGCATGGATGAACTCCTACAGCTACTCAACGCTGGTGCAGCGGAAGGCACCACCCCGAGTACGGTCAGTCCTCGTCATGCACCTCCGATTTCTATACCGACAAGGTACGACGGGGAACCTGGCAAATGTCAGGGGTTTCTACTCCAGATGTCCCTGTATATGTCGTATAATCATTCCATGTTTTCCGATGACCGTAGCAGGGTGGATTTCATGATTTCTCTGCTAACGGGAAGAGCACTGGATTGGGCTACTGCGCTTTGGGCAGCTGAGGTCCCCGAGCTGAATGAGGAAGTTCAGTTCAAGAGACTGTTTCAAGAGGTGTTCGACCACCCAGTATCTGGGCGTAGTGTGGGAGATCAGCTATGCGAACTTCAGCAGGGCCGTCGCACAGTAGCCGACTACGCTTTAGAGTTTCGTACTATAGCAGCCGGTAGCGGATGGAGCGAGACTGCTTTGCTCACAGTTTTCCGTAGAGGGCTGCGCAAAGACGTACAGACTGAGTTGGCTTGTCGAGGAGATATCACTACGCTACATGAGTTTATCAAAATTGCCATCTCTATTGATAATCTTATAGTGCAACACAAGGCATCCACAGTTCGGGAGCCCTCGATCACTGGTCCTATGCAAGCGACAGAGCGGAGGAGAGAATCTGAGGAGGAACCTATGCAACTGGGACGGTCACCTCTACAAGGGTCGGTGAGACAACAACGTCGGCAAGACGGACTATGCCTGTATTGTGGTCAGTCGGGTCATTTCGTGCGTCAATGTCCGGTACGACCTAACCGTACCTCAGGATATCGCCTCGGAACTGCCAAACCGGTGAGTGAGACTCCAGTTTTGAACATTACAGCTAAACAAATGTATGTACCTGTTACCTTATCTGTCGGAGAGAAAGTGCGCAGGTTGGAAGGACTTATTGATTCCGGAGCGGCGGCCAGCTTTCTGGATATGGGTCTTGCTGAGGAGTTGGGAGTTCAACTTATTCCTATTCAACCTCCCCCTGCGAGTCAACGCGCTAGACGGTGAGCCCATGGGCACTGGGTTCATTACGCACCGTACCGGGAGATCAAGTTACAAGTGGGCGCCATACACCAGGAGAACATCTTTTTTTTCATCATCTCCGCTCCACGGGAGCCACTAGTTCTCGGCCACCCCTGGCTCGTCCTCCATGATCCGGTTTGAGTTTGACAAACTTGTTTTTAAAAAGGCTAGAAACTGAAAAGGGATGAGTAGTCCTATGTAAAGAGGGCAATGCGAGACAGCTGTTCATAATGTTCTCTCAAACTATTTGGGTGAGTTAGATTAGCCTACAGTGCCAACCTTTCATGCACCGGTGTGCCTGGGAGCAGTGGTGTAAAGTACTTAAGTAAAAATACTTCAAAGTACTAAAGTCGT
Source organism: Coregonus clupeaformis (assembly GCF_020615455.1). Taxonomy (NCBI): domain Eukaryota; kingdom Metazoa; phylum Chordata; class Actinopteri; order Salmoniformes; family Salmonidae; genus Coregonus; species Coregonus clupeaformis. Next base: position 55,646,126 of record NC_059215.1, read on the forward strand.
TTTTTGGAGTATCTGTACTTTACTATTTATATTTTTGACTACTTTTACTTCACTACATTCCTAAAGAAAATATTGTACTTTTTACTCCATACATTTTCCCTGACAACCAGAAGTACTCGCTACATTTTAAATGCTTAGCAAGACAGGACAATTGTCAAATTCACACACTTATCAAGAGAACACGTGGTCATCCCTACTGCTTCTGGCCTGGCGGACTCCCTAAACACAAATGCATCTTTTGTAAACAACTCCACTACAAACTGTGCAAACTGATGTCCCAGACTACCGACAAAGAGAGAACCGGGGCGTAGTTATCAAGTGTCTCAGAATTACTCTATAGGAATCGCGCTAAAAGCATGACTGTGACCTAATTTACTCACCACTCAGAGTAGGACCCAAAAGGTAGATCAAGCGTCTCTCCCCTACACTCAACGATGAGTAGGGGTTTAGTATTATGGTTGATCTCAGTATGTTTTTAAGACATGAGAAGAGCCGTTAAGTGATGACAAACCATCATTTTTCAAGTTGTTCAAACCAATTATAGGCCCATCAACATAACGTTTTGATGTTTGATTTGTAGGCTATTAGATATGTCTTGTTTTATATTGTTATATTAAAATGCAATCATCATAAAATATGCAAAGGAGAACGATGTAGGCCTATTACAGCAACATTTGAGTAGTAGCCTAGGCTGGCTACTCAACTACAATAGATTTTGAGTGTACCACACAGCAATTCAACCACACCGGTGATGCATGCAGTGCAAAAAAGGAAAAACATGTTTTAAGTTTAAATGTTACAACAACCTAATAGCTACATTTTTGTTATTTGGAGTTATTAAATACTTTTGATTCAGGTCACAGCATATTATGCACATCTGCAAGCAGTGGTGATTTTAGCATGTAAATCTTGGTGTGGCAAACTCCCAAAACATTTTAGATGCATGCCAGCAAAGCCACTACACAACACCACACTAAACAATACATTAATTGCACTATAACAGTGACAAACGGTGCCCACAAACTGTTAGGGCCTACATAAAGCTGTCCCAACAGCAGAGCTTTCTTTTCGGCACCATGGAGTGAATCCTTACCACTGCTACACCTGGCTATCAGCAGAGCCTTGTCTGGCAGCGAAATAGTTCATTCAGCCTCATTTACTGCCTTTAAAAAAAACATAGCTGATATGGCTGACTTGCTTAAACAAATGTGGTTTCTACTGACAATTGAGATGTACAAATTATGGCATAAGGGGACCACTCACGGATAAGAGGCAATCCGTAATTTCGATTAAGACATTAATGAGCGAGCTAGGACGGACGTAGTCAATATAACTATTTGTTCAGCACTTTTGAAATGTACAGCGACAGAATTCAGAACATGGGCCGTTCTTACAGTACTCTCCCTGTACACCAAGTCAGACCGTAGGATAAATAAAGGGGGCATATAAGCAGACAATGAAAGTTCTTACAAAATTCGATGATTACATTTCTCTAAAACAGGTTATAGGCTACATGTGCACCACCAAGTCAGAACAGTAGGCTAAGTTATGAGGGGGAAAGGGACCAAATCATTAGGGTGAGACACATGGGCTACTAACAGCTTACTACACAACATACACTTATATTACTTTCTTAGCTACAGTATACATATCTCCCTGACATATTACATACTTAATGCAGGAGCATACAATACATTTTTGGACTCACCTTGTTGTGCTGTGCTCACATGAACAGGAAGGTGGCACGGCGGTCCTTGTGGGTAAATTATGTCATCAAACTTTGTCATCAAAGTCTGGAATTCTCTGGATTTATGGTGCTTTCAAGACAACTGGGAACTCCGAAAAAAACAAGGTTGAATCATGACGTCAGTGATCTTCAGGTCGGAGCTCTAGAAAGAGGCCCGAGTTCCCGACTTGGAATTCCGAGTTGGATGACCGTTCAAAATGTATTTTCCCAGTCAGAGCTCTTTCCCAGTTGTCTTGAACTCACTGAAGTCTGAGATTTCCCAGTTCCGAGTTTCCAGTTGTTTTGAACACGGCAGAAGTCATGCTGGATTGACACATGGCCAATGTATTCAACCTTTTCTGGCCCATGGCATGTGAAATCTTTATCCTTTTAACTTGGAAAAGAGACCCTTAAACCCAGACTTGGACCACACACCCAGTCCACTGAATAGCAGGCTAGTGATTGCTTTGCAACACTTGCAGTTAGCCACTGATTCCTTTCAAACCACTCATTGTTGAATTTGCGATTTCCAACTTGTTGTGTAAGCACCGATTCGTTTTATCTATAATTTGTCTTCATATGACAAGGATTGAAAAGGATTTGCCAGTAGATTGTCAACATGATTCATGATGATGACAGCTTGTCTAGATTGCTAGCTAAGATTTTGAAAGTATGACGTTGACATGATCAGTCCAATCAAAGCTACGGTAGATATAACGTGATTTGACGTCATTTGATCTGTGGCCAATGACCTTGAGCCTTCTTGGATGGGCACTTCTAATGTAACTCTATGGCAGCACCCAAGGGGCTTGACATTTCTAGCTCTCCCGTAGATTTTACGGTGACGTAGTGTCCCCATGAGTGACAGAACGCTGAGCCAATCACGGCGCAAATAGAGACCATATACCAACCCCTACTGAGATTTGCTGTGACATTTGCAACATTGTTCCAATATTGAAATTCTATCTCCAGCTGTCCCATAGTAATGCATGTGTAGGGTTTGGGACGAGACAGAAAGGCAGGCAGCTTTTTCTCAGCCAGTCGAAATCATGAATCAGCATAATTTTTATGGATATATATACAAAGAAATGTCAATAGATAACAGGTAAAACAAAGTGAAATGCAGCTCGTTTACGGTCTTTTCAGCTTCAGTTTGAAGTGATTGTGTTAGCTGTGTTGTTGGCTAGCTCCTTTGAACAACAGTGTCCTGACGAGAAAGCAAATGTTCTATTCCAGTTGAAATTGCACATCATTAGCTCATTGTTATGGATGTACCCAAATAAATGTCAATAGAAAACAGCTTAAACAAATGCAAACGCGGCTACTTTGCTGTTATTCTGACTGTAAGTTAGACGTAGTAGAAAACAGCTTAAACAAATGCAAGCGCGGCTACTTTGCTGTTCTTCTGACTGTAAGTTAGACGTAGTTGGCTAGCTAGCAAGCAAGGGATAAGAACGTTTCCAGCCAATATGGCAATAGAACATTTAGAAAGAACGACTGGGTGGCATCCATAGATACAGAACCAAAAGACTTAACGACTGGGTCGCGTCTCTGGCAACTGAATCGATAGAACGAACGACCAGCTGACTTGGGTAGCAACCCTAGATTTGTGTCGGGTCTATAGAATGAATAAATCCATCAAAAGAATGTTTTTAATGAAAATTATTTATTTGAATATGTTGGGAACCTGTTGTATAAAAGTGATAATGCCATCGAAGCCGGTGTTTGGAGGATATATTGGCACAGTTTGCTGACAGCTTTTTGTTAGGTCCAAGGTTCTTCTCTCTGACACTAGTGCATGCAACTCAAAAAACACAACATAAGAAGGGAACCGCTATGGTCAACGATTCTCTGTTCTCTGTGTTTATATCTTTAAGCTGATTCAGGATGTCTGTACACTAATGGTGACTAATCAGACCACAATATGGACAACCAGGACTCTGACCTTCCTGATGAAGTAGCCTTGGAAGGTGACATCTCAGCTGGTGGTGTGAGGGATGGACATGGGTACAATGTTGGCCAGTCTCTCGGTCTCATGGATCACTGCATCAATGTAGGGCAGGTTTTTCCTGTCCTCTACCAAGGCCTGATGACTTCCTATGACCATCTCCTCTGGGAACCGGTCTGGAAAAAGACTGGAAGTACCAATGTTACTATAACCCAGAGGTGAAACATCAATCTGAATGATCTTTAGCCTGTTATCTGTTCAGTGACTTGTGTTTCAGGTTGGCCTCTTGCCAGTGCTTACATCTAACAACACCCATGCCAATACAGTGCATTCGGAAAGGATTCACACCCCTTGACTTTTTCCACATTTTGTTATGTTACAGCCTTATTCTAAAATGGATTAAATAGTTTTCCCCCCCCCCTCATCAATCTACGCACAATACCCCGTAATGACAAAGCAAAAAAAAAGACATTGTTGGAAATTTATGTTTTTAAAAACACGGAAATATCACATTTACATAAGTATTCAGACCCTTTACTCAGTACTTTGTTGAAGCACTTTTTACAGCCTTGAGTCTTCTTGGGTATGATGCTACAAGCTTGGCACACCTGTGTTTGGGGAGTTTCTCCCATTCTTCTCTGCAGATCCTCTCAAGCTCTGTCAGGTTGCATGGGGAGCGTCGCTGCACAGCTATTTTCAGGTCTCTCCAGAGATGTTCGATCGGGTTCAAGTCCGGGCTCTGGCTGGGCCACTCAAGGACATTCAGAGACTTGTCCCGAAGACACTCCTGCGTTGTCTTGGCTGTGTGCTTAGGTCGTTGTCCTGTTGGAAGGTGAACCTTCGCCCTAGTCTGAGGTCCTGAGCGCTCTGGAGCAGGTTTTCATCAAGGATCGCTCTGATCCCAGTCCCTGCCGCTGAAAAAACATCCCCACAGCATGATGCTGTCACCACCATGCTTCACCGTGGGGATGGTGCCAAGTTTCCTCCAGATGTGATGCTTGGCATTAAGGCCAAAGGGTTTAATATTGGTTTCATCAGGTCTGCGAGCACTTTAGGTGCCTTTTGGCAAACTCCAAGCAGGCTGTGATGTGCCTTTTAATGAGGAGTGGCTTCCGTCTGGCCACTACCATAATGTTCTGATTGGTGGAGTGCTGCAGAGATTGTTGTCCTTCTGGAAGGTTCTCCCATCTCCACAGAGGAACTCTGGAGCTCTGTCAGAGTGACCATCGGGTTCTTGATCACCTCCCTGACCAAAGCCCTTCTCCCCCAATTGAGCAGTTTGGCTGGTCAGCCAGCTCTAGGAAGAGTCTTGGCGGTTCCAAACTTCTTCCATTTAAGAATGATGGAGGCCACTGTGTTCTTGGGGACCTTCAATGCTGCAGACATTTTTGATACCCTTCCCCAGATCTGTGCCTCGACACAATCCTGTCTCAGAGCTCTACGGACAATTCCTTCGACCTCATGGCTTGGATTTTGCTCTGATATGCACTGTCAATTGTGGGACCTTATCAAGACAAGTGTGTTCCTTTCCAGATCATGTCCAATCAATTGAATTTACCACAGGTGGACTCCAATCAAGTTGTAGAAACATCTTAAGGATGATCAATGGAAACAGGATGCACCTGAGATCAATTTCGAGTCTCATTGCAAAGGGTCTGAATACTTATGTAAATAAGCTATATATATTTTTTGCTTTGTTATTATGTGGTATTGTGTGAGATTGATGAAGAAAATGTTTTATTTTAACCATTGTAGAATAAGGCTGTAACGTAACAAAATGTCGAAAAAGTCAAGGGGTCTGAATACTTATACTTATAATACACTGTATATCCTCCAAACACTGACTTCTCGGACATTAACACTGAAGTATTTTGTGGCTTGTCCCGAAGACACTCCTGCGTTGTCTTGGCTGTGTGCTTAGGTCGTTGTCCTGTTGGAAGGTGAACCTTCGCCCTAGTCTGAGGTCCTGAGCGCTATGGAGCAGGTTTTCATCAAGGATCGCTCTGATCCCAGTCCCTGCCGCTGAAAAAACATCCCCACAGCATGATGCTGTCACCACCATGCTTCACCGTGGGGATGGTGCCAAGTTTCCTCCAGATGTGATGCTTGGCATTAAGGCCAAAGGGTTTAATATTGGTTTCATCAGGTCTGCGAGCACTTTAGGTGCCTTTTGGCAAACTCCAAGCAGGCTGTGATGTGCCTTTTTAATGAGGAGTGGCTTCCGTCTGGCCACTACCATAATGTTCTGATTGGTGGAGTGCTGCAGAGATTGTTGTCCTTCTGGAAGGTTCTCCCATCTCCACAGAGGAACTCTGGAGCTCTGTCAGAGTGACCATCGGGTTCTTGATCACCTCCCTGACCAAAGCCCTTCTCCCCCAATTGAGCAGTTTGGCTGGTCAGCCAGCTCTAGGAAGAGTCTTGGCGGTTCCAAACTTCTTCCATTTAAGAATGATGGAGGCCACTGTGTTCTTGGGGACCTTCAATGCTGCAGACATTTTTGATACCCTTCCCCAGATCTGTGCCTCGACACAATCCTGTCTCAGAGCTCTACGGACAATTCCTTCGACCTCATGGCTTGGATTTTGCTCTGATATGCACTGTCAACTGTGGGACCTTATCAAGACAAGTGTGTTCCTTTCCAGATCATGTCCAATCAATTGAATTTACCACAGGTGGACTCCAATCAAGTTGTAGAAACATCTTAAGGATGATCAATGGAAACAGGATGCACCTGAGATCAATTTCGAGTCTCATTGCAAAGGGTCTGAATACTTATGTAAATAAGCTATATATATTTTTTGCTTTGTTATTATGTGGTATTGTGTGAGATTGATGAAGAAAATGTTTTATTTTAACCATTGTAGAATAAGGCTGTAACGTAACAAAATGTCGAAAAGTCAAGGGGTCTGAATACTTATACTTATAATACACTGTATATCCTCCAAACACTGACTTCTCGGACATTAACACTGAAGTATTTTGTGGCTTTTGTCGAATGTGTTCCAATGATCTAAAGTCGCGCTGTTGCTACTGCCTGTAAACACACAGTCCAAAGTGAATGATGGCAGGCCCATGTAGCAAATGGCTTATTTGCATATAAGCCTACTGTAGCTCTGATTGGCTATGGCACACTGGTCTGCGTAGACTCCGGTCCTGGACAAGATATGTTTTTATTGTGTTTTATTTACTACAGTGTCTATTAATTGTCCAAACGCACAGCCGTTTTCCCACTCCTATGTTTCTATAGAATTTTCACAAATGCCTTAGTATACGTCATTCCCAAACATTCTATGAATTTATGAAAACGTGAAAATGACCATATCTAAGTGCTCGCTTGTCAGAAAATGTAAAAAAAAAAACGTGTCATTCTTCCTGGTGGTGTATATTAACAGATTTTTATAATATTTCATGTTGCTAAAAACGCTGTCAGTTCCACTTTAATAAAGGAGTATATATTAGCCTACATGTAGTGTGAATAGCAAAGTCATTTGCAGTTTGATTATTGCTGCTAAAATGCCACAATAATATCCTTAACAAATTAGCTAGGCCTATTTGATGTCCACCGTAACATTTTGGAATGTTCATTCAAATCGTTCAACTGAAATTGTTAGGTAATATGTTTGCTGCAAACGGAAGCCTTGTTGAACTCACCTCTTAACTTAAAAACGTTTAGTTATTCTATTTGATCACTGAATCTGCGCAGCACCTGTCGACCCAATCCTTCCTCCCGTACTCGTATAGGCAATTGCAAGTTCCAGATAGGCCTTGTAAACATGGATGCAGGATGCAACCGAGAAATGTAAATACTTTGTTAGAAATGTTCAAACTACCACCAAAGGCTGACAGTTATAATTACAGCTTTAAGAATAATAAGAGCTAGTTGCCCCAATGCACGGTGCCAACTGTAAAGTTTGGTGGAGGAGGAATAATGGTCTGGGGCTGTTTTTCATGGTTCGGGCTAGGCCCCTTAGTTCCAGCGAAGGGATGCTACAGCATACAATGACATTCTAGACGATTCTGTGCTTCCAACTTTGTGGCAACAGTTTGGGGAAGGCCCTTTCCTGTTTCAGCATGACAATGCCCCTGTGCACAAAGCGAGATCTATACAGAAATGGTTTGTCAAGATCGGTGTGGAAGAACTTGACTGGCCTGCACAGAGACCTGAGCTCAACCCCATCGAACACCTTTGGGATGAATTGGAACGCCGACTGTGAGCCAGGCCTAGTCGCCTAACATCAGTGCCTGACCTCACTAATGCTCTTGTCGCTGAATGGAAGCAAGTCCCCGCAGCAATGTTCCAACATCTAGTGTAACGCTATCCCAGAAGAGTGGAGGCTGTTATAGCAGCAAAGGGTGGACGAACTCCATATTAATGCCCATGATTTTGGAATGAGATGTTTGGCGAGCAGGTGTCCACATACTTTTGGTCATGTAGTGTAGTGTAGTGTAGTTCAGGGTTTCTGAAACTCTGTCCTGGGGTCTACCCCCCTTTGTGCACGTTTTGGTTTTTGCCTTAGCACATCACATTCAAATAATCAAAGCTTGATGATGAGGTGGTTATTTGAATCCGCTGTGTAGTGCTAGGGCAAAAACCAAAATGTGCACCTAGGGGGAGCCCCATGACCGAGTTCAGGAAACCCTGATGTAGTTTATGTTTGTATGATGTTGTCGCTTGTATGTGTATGTTTTGTTTTGTATTTGTTTTGTAAGAACTGTTTTGTTTTGTAAGAACTGAATAAACATTTTAGCATAATAAAGGAAGGCACAATTTATAGTATAATATTTACACGAGTTTTGGGGAGGGGGGGCAAGTGTTTAAATTTAGCAATATAATAAGAGTCTGGTAGCAGCAGTTGTGATGTGTGTGTCTGTGTAGCATGAATGTGTGTGTGTAGGGTACAATCTCGAGTGTTAAATATTGACTATATACATAGCCCTTGTACCATGAACTATTGACAAACAGGACATACATGGTAGTGACATTGTTTGAAATCCTTTACATGTGGGCGTATGTGCCCTACACAGCAGGTGTGTGGACCTTTTTGTGTTTGAATGTGTTTTGTTTCCTCTCATATCATACCTAAACCTAGAAGTATAGCTATACATGTAATTCTCTCCTCACCAATATCGTTCCTTGTTATGGTCAACAACGTGTGTGCTTTTAATGTAATAGTTGTTTTCTTTGTAATTCAACAATGAACATGCCACTAGATGCCTCTCTAAATTAAGTAGGAACAGGTAATATATGTGTGTGTCACGTACGTTAAGAGACGGGTCGGACCAAGGTGCAGCGTGAAAGGCGTACATGTTTATTTAACTAATAAACACACGACACAGTAACCAAAATAACAAACTTAACCGTGACGGTCCAAAGGGCTAACACACAAGCCTAAACAGGAACACAACAAAATCCCACAACACAGGCAGGAAAACTGGCTGCCTAAGTATGATCCCCAATCAGAGACAACTGACTGAGCTTCTGATTGGGAACCACACCCGGCCAAACATAGAAATCTACCGGTACCCCCTTTATATAGCCTCCCTACTGTTATTTTGTTTTACTGCTGCTCTTTAATTATTAGCTATTTTTTATTTTTTACTTATCTCTTTTTTACATAACACTTTTTTAAATTATTTTTTTACTGCATTGTTGGTTAAGGGCTTGTAAGTAAGCATTTCACTGTAATGTCTACACCTGTTGTATTCGGCGCATGTGGCAAATAAAATGTGATTTGATTTGATAATACATGAATGCTCTCTAACTGATCATGGTGGCTGTCCAATATGGGCCCAATATGTGGACAAACCAGACTCCATGCTGGGATAAACAGGGTACGAATGCTTAACCTCATGAAAACTTGTTAACTCCACATAGCACCTATGGAAGGACATAGCCTGCTCTTAGATCTGTTTGTGCTGTCTTGCCAACTCCAACATTTGGCATGGCGTGACATTGAGCATTGAAGGTGGCAAGACAGATCTGGGACCAGGCTATAGGCAGGGCATGCTATGACCTGTTTTAACCCTAGTAATTACAGTAGGTCATTATTCATCATGAGTTGGCTCTCTATTCTCTTCCAGCTCAACATCTTGTCTGAAAACCTGAGTGGGTAAGGTTTGTTTCAAATTATGTTTTATTGGAGAGCAGCATTCTAAATGCAATATGCAAATCAGTGTGCTCCATTTTGTACATTAATGACAGGCAGGAACTAAATAATAATAATAATAATAATAATAATAATAATAATGTTACAACAGGATGTCAAATGAAAATGCACATGTGAACAGAAAAGCTAAGTGCATGGAAAAAGACAGCAGTGACATCTATCTTCAGTAGCTCAATGCTTATTAGTGTTATCAGTAATAAATAAGTGTTTGTTTTCAGCCCTTGGCATGGCAACCTATTTATGATGCCTCTCTGCCTAGGTAGGGATACAATCTTATTGCTAGGCAGTGCAACAAACGAAAGCTGAGAGAGGAAGTGAAAAAACGTTATGGTCCCAGGCAGTTGGTTTCTAATCGGGTTAGAGGGCGGAAGGTAGCTTAGTGGTTAAGAGCGTTGTGCCATTAACCGGAAGGTCGCTTGTTCTAATCTCCGAGCCGACTAGGTGAAAAATCTGTCGATGTGCCCTTGAGCAAGGCACTTAACCCTAATTGCTCCTGTAAGTCGCTCTGGATAAGAGCGTCTGCTAAATGACCAATTATTAATTTATTTATACTGGTATGACAAGAAGACGTGTATGTGTTTGCTTCAATTAATATCCATAAATACCCACATGTTCATATAGAACAAAAATAGTTGGTCAGTCCTATAAATGACCTGCTCATTAATGCCCCCAACTCCTTGTTATCTGGAGTCTTGATAAGGCCACTTCTATAGAACCTATAAAGTTCCAAAATCTTTTACTGAGTGAAAGTCAAATATTGTCTAACTGTAAGTCGCTCTGGATAAGAGCGTCTGTTAAATGACTAAAATGTAAATGTAAATGTGAGAGGAAAAGGGAACAATACAAATGTGACCTACAAATGTGAATTAGCAGGTAAGCAATTCGAGACCGGATAAAAAAGCACTATATATGCAATCAATTATTATTATCATTATTAATATGATTATCATTAAGGTAAATGCTCTCTCTCAAATTAAATGTTTCATAGCATGCCATTCTGAGTTGGCTGTTTTCAGAATGGAATTAAAACATTTTTAACAAATCCTTGTACAAAGTAATGTACAATAAACCATTCTGGGTACTAGTCTGTTTAGCTATACAGTAGTATCTTGCCACTCCTTGTCATGCTAAACATCTTTGGCACACGGAGTACAAGGAGTGGAATGTTAGTTAAACATAGACCAGGCTACATAATATGCTATCATAAAGTGAATGTATGCCTAGTATGAGGGCCAATAGCACTCCTGAATAAATCATTAACAGTATGTCCCAGTCTGCTAGAATGGCCCTCTGTCTGCTAGTCTGTTCAGATGCTAAAAGTCCAGGGATAGACAATTTAGGTGTAAGAATACAGCTCGTGCTATCGGATTTTATAGTGGATATCAAGGCGGTCCATAGGAACCTACTCACCGTCTAGTGAGCATCAAGATCACCGTGCACATTCAACACCCTGTGAAGTTCATTATAAATTATTTAATCTGTTGCTTAATAAACGGCATGGTTTCCCAATTCGTATTGGGAGGACCACACAACATATCATAGCGTGACTAAAATTTCACTTCGATATTATAGTTATTATATCAATATTTGCGCATAATATCGTTTCTGCAGCCATTTGTTGCATAATGAATTTTACGGATAGTAAAAGATCTCACCATTTCGAACGAACAAATGATCAGACTGCATGTATAAAATTGTACCGAAACTTCTTGTTTCCAACACAGCTGCAGCCGTCATGTTTAAAACTATATATGGTATGACTATACTCGCATAAAAACTGGATGGAAACGTGGTTATATATGGTATGACTTTACTCGCATAAAAACTGGATGGAAATGTGGTTATTGAGGCGATATTGAACAAATATCTTTCTCTCCTGTCACACTGTAAGGTATGATTTATTTTTCCCTTTTTAACTTGATTAACATTTGATCAACTAAATTTGACCAGTTATTTAAACATTGAAAACGACTCTTGTTACAATAAGATGAAATTGCATGTTTTGTTCCATTATGCCTTCATGTCGTCATGAGTATTACGGTAATACATTGCTATACCCGCGCTTGTGTGTGTGTAGATAGGCCTACATTCAAGTGTTATATTGGGTGCGTACACAATGTCTTCTAGTCCACTATACAAACTAGATTTGTTATTTGTAATAGACTACTACACAGCTGTCATTTGAATCGTAATGTCACTTTGACACCGCCAATGTCATAGCATATATGTCATTTCACATACTGTCATTCCCTGTAAAAGATTATGACCCCTTTCCATTAGAAGTGACAACACCAGTGACAGTTTATTTCTGATACAACAAATATTAGTGACTGTTAATGTCAAGTGTCATTATTTCTGAGAAGAAAATGTCTGCGTAATCCACATATCTTTATTCAGTCAAGCAGTGGCAGGAGATGACTTTCAACAGATCGCCTACAACTAGGCCTATACCTGAAAGTGCACGCACCTCAAACTGTGATAGGGACATCAGCGCGCTAAATGAAACAATTTTGACAGGTACGTTTTTACTGAATCTACATTTTCGAAATGTATGCCTATTCGATGCTAACACTTTAACCTACTAGACTAGGCTACTTTACATATTTCCATTCCTTTTTGCGACGTTCAATGTGTTTCCATCGCATTTTCAACTCTATGGATTGTTTTTTCACAAAATCTGTTGCGCTAAATAAGAAATGTGAAGAAATGTGCATGTGCGCTCTAGCCAACAGCTGGTAGATACAGTACGGGCAGGCTGATCTACATTAAGACATTATTATGGATAAGAGCGAGAATATTTTATATTTGTCAAAGTAGTCAAGCATCGATTATCATGTCACCAGAATCAGAACCTCGATGTTTAGGCTATTGGAAAGGAGCATCAAGATCACCGTGTACTTTCAACACCCTGTGAAGTTCATTATAAATTATTTAATCTGTAGCTTAATAAACTGCATGGTTTCCCAAGTCGTAGTGGGAGGACCACACAACATATCATAGCGTGACTCAAATTTCACTTCAATATTTGCGCATAAAGGCGTTTCTGCCGCCATTTGTTGCATAATGAATTTTACGGATCGTAAAAGATCTCACCATTTCGAACGAACAAATGATCAGACTGCATGTATAAAATTGTACGGAAACTTCTTGTTTCCAACACAGCTGCAGCCGTCATGTTTAAACTATATATGGGATGACTTTACTCGCATAAAAACTGGATGGAAACGTGGTTATTGAGGCGATATTGAACAAAGATCTTTCTCTCCTGTCACACTGTAAGGTATGACTTATTTTTCCCTTTTTAACTTGATTAACATTTGATCAACTAAATATGACCAGTTATTAAAAAATTGAAAACGACACTTGTTACAATAAGATGAAATTGCATGTTTTGTTCCATTATGCCTTCATGCCGTCATGAGTATTACGGTAATATATTGCTATACCCGCGCTAGTGTGTGTGTGTAGATAGGCCTACATTCAAGTGTTATATTGGGTGCGTACACAATGTCTTCTAGTCCACTATACAAACTAGATTTGTTATTTGTAATAGACTACTACACAGCTGTCATTTGAATCGTAATGTAACTTTTCATAGCATGTATGTCATTTCACATACTATCATTCCCTGTAAAAGATTATGACCCCTTTCCATTAGAAGTGACAACACCAGTGACAGTTTATTTCTGAGAAGGAAATGTCTGTGTAATCCACAGATCTTTATTCAGTCAAGCTGTTAGAATATAATAGCAAATTAATTGAACAGAGTGGGCACATGCAGGTAAAACAGTATTTAGGCTAAGCTCTAACTAAGCACTTAAGTAAGTGGCCTTGAGCCAGAACGCTCATAGGTATGGGCACCAGTCTGTTTATCTATCATGCCACTCCTTGCCACTCCTGTCACGCTAAACATCTTATGCATATGACAAGGAGTACAAGGAGTGGAATGTTAGCTACATCCTGTTTCTGTATATATGAAGAAAAAAACGGAATGTCAAACCAATATCAAATCATGTGAAACAAGTGTAACATAGTAGCCTTAGGAAGTAAATATTATTATTATTATTATTATTATTATTATTATTATTATTATTATTATTATATATTTTTAAACACAAGTAGTTGAATACTGGAATGTAGGCCTATTTGGAAATACACTTAAAGTATTAGCATGTATTTGAAAATAGACAAATTGTCTGTTTTGGTATTTGAAAGAATGTATTTGAAAATATTTTCAAGTAGAAGGCCATTATAGGAAGTTATTTGAAAATACTTTCAAATACTTCCAATAGAAGTAGTGGTTTAGAGCCACATTATTTGAAAATACTCAAATGCATAGAAAATAAGTATTTCAATAACAAATAATAAAATACACATGTATTTGAACCCAGGTCTGAAACACGACTGACTAGTGTCTTATTGGTCCGATCTGCCCTTTAGTCACATCGATCTGTGTCTGACTGTGTCCGTGATGCGCTGCCTCGTTCAGAAGAAAACATGCCTTGTCATTTTATCTGCACTGCTACTGTACGTCCTCCTCCACTACTGGACTGGAAGGGCCACCACCACTGTTGATGTGGGACCAGGTCAGAGCTACAAGGCACAGAAGGTTCTGAATGATAGGCTGCAAGATGTCCCGAATAGTTCTGACAATATCCCATATGTCCTGAAGGAAAGTGTGGCAGGGTGAGTTAATATGGACAAATGGTATTCCTGAATCCCTGCAGTACATTTAAACATTTAAGAGACGCATCCAATGCAAAAAACAAAAACCAGATATCTCTAGTTAAAACTGATGGATTTTGATGGGGATTTTTTAAATTATATAACTTAGTTACTTAGTTAATCGATTATAGGTGGTTAATATATAGTTGCAATCCCATTTCAATTCGGTCAATTCAAAGCAAACTGAAATTCCAGGTCCAATTACAATTTTCCTCATTGCTTTTAAAATGTTGAACTACTTCCTGATTCGACTCAATCAAATGAACCTGCATGGTTTCCATTGCACTAATAGTGCTTATTTTGTTGCACACTCTTGCCACCTGTCCACAACTTGTCCCTTGCTCTCTTCATTCATCTCCTTCAGGCATCTGGCACTGAATGGGTGTGTGTGTGTGGCAGATAGGAAGCCTGCCATAGACCTGCCCTTTGCTCAAGTGCTGTTCCCCCGTGTCTGGACCCAGGATGACTTCCACACAGCCTTCCAGGAGAAAGAGCTAGCCCAGGTGAAGAGTCACAGGCAGCAGGAGTACAACAGCTTCCAGCAGAGGTAACTGTACAGTACAATGAAGTGTTGTGCTGTGCTTTGCAGTGCTATATACAGGGTTCATTTGTAAAAGAGACCTAGGTCTCAACATGTCTTCCTGTTAAAATAAAATAAAAATAAAAAAGTACATTACACCATCATACTTTAGCTTGCGCTTATTTCTAGTCTGTCTAATTCTCCATGTTGGCTGCAGGTACCAGAGTCCCGCAGACCTCCTTGTTATAGCAGAAGCCAACAGTCCCCTGCAGTACCCTACCCAGGGGGTGGAGGTTCGCCCTCTCAAGACTATCGTTATCCCTGGTAGGACTAAACAAAGTAGTTATTCCACTGAAAAGATTTACACTCTGGGCAGAAGGGATTTTTGCAGCTTTGTTGTAAATATCACCTTTGCCCCAACCATAACCGTAGAACAGTTAAAAACAAAACTAACCTGACCTTATTACTGAAGATGAAATTCTCTTATCTTTTTTAAGGGTTGGGTCTGAAAGAAAAGCATAGACAACTTCATACAGTAAGTTTATCTCCATTTATAATACTACATTGAACAAAAATATAAAAGCAACATGCAACCATTTCAAACAGAATAGAAAACCAGTCAGTATCTGGTCTGACCACCATTTGCCTCATGCAGCGCGACACATCTCCATTGCATAGAGTTGATTAGGCTGTTGATTGTGGCCTGTGGAATGTTGTCCGACTTGTCTTAAAAGGCTGTGCGAAGTTGCTGGATATTGGCGGGAACTGGAACATGCTGTTGTGCATCCCAAACATGCTCAATGGGTGACATCATATGTTATGTGAATTATTTAACAAACTATTTCAGTGTCTCTGTGCGTCTCCCAAAATCAAGAAACGGACAGAGTCCCGGTCTGCATAGTCAGAGATTTATTCATTGAGAATTCTGCCATCACAATTTCAGAGTCCATCTTTTATACTCACACGTCATACAAAATCCCTCCCCTCTTAAGGCGGGCTGTAGTTTTCCACTTTAAAACTGCTCTCCTGACCATCAGTACACAGAACACACACACACACACACACACATACATACACACACACATGCATACACACACACATACATACACACACACACATATGCATTCCTTAGTTATCGCCGTCCTCACAATATCCTGCATACTCCATAAAAAGCCTAACTGTTTTCTCTCCTCCCTAAATTGGGGAGGCCCCTTTATCTTGGTTTCTCAGTTGTCTGTAGACAGTTCTCCTTGTCCTTTGTTGTCTGGTCTAACTCTTACTCACATTTGCTAAATAGTAGCTCAATGTCATAGTCTTTACTGGTCCTACACTCACACATTCCTAACACATTTCACACAGTTTCAGGGTGTAAGAATTAGTCATTAATAATTAATCTATCATCATGTTGGGTGAGTATGCAGGCAATGGAAGAACTGGGACATTTTCTGAAACATGAGGTAATGGCGGTGGATGAATGGCACGACAATGTGCCTCAGGATCTTATCACGGTATCTCTGTGCATTCAAATTGATATCGATAAAATGCTAATTTGAAAGAGAAGACTTTTGTGCATATGGAACATTTCTGGGATCTTTTATTTCAGCTTGGGACCAACACTTTACATGTTGCGTTTCGATTTTTTGTTCAGTATACATGTGTTGTAGTGGCAGGTAGTCTAGCAGTTAGATTGTCTGGCCAGTAACCCGAAAGGTCGTTGTCTATGTGCCCTTGAGCAAGGCACTTAAACTGTAAATCGCTCTGGATAAGAGTGCCTGCTAAATGACTAAAATGTTAAATCTTGAATCATGTTTAACATAAATTATATCTACAGTCATTATGTGGCCATTGTTTGAAGTTATTTGAATTGAATAGAATCCTCCCTCTCATCTCCTATAGGTGACTCTTACTGCTACCCTGGGGACATTTGATGTGTCAGCCACCGTAGACGGGGTCTCAGTTAGAGGGACAGGAGAGATGAGAACATGACTCTGTCCAGTAGACACCTCTCCACTCTGAACAGACAACTACAGTTTGTCACCCTACACCAACACCCGGTTCCACCCCAGGACTGCTGACACAGGTGGGTCAGCCC
Organism: Coregonus clupeaformis; assembly: GCF_020615455.1. NCBI lineage: Eukaryota > Metazoa > Chordata > Actinopteri > Salmoniformes > Salmonidae > Coregonus > Coregonus clupeaformis. Next base: position 55,663,304 of record NC_059215.1, read on the forward strand.
CCTCTGTGTGTGTCTAGTCCTGAGTTCTGATACCGCATTACAGGGTTTTGAAAATCAACTTTTTAGTGCCTGCAACTGTACAGGATCTGTATGCCAAGTCTGTTTACAATACTATACAATACAATGCAACTTTACTGTCATTTAGTTACAGCGAAAAAAGGAAAATATGTCTTCTACGCTGTTCTCAATCCCCCAAGTCTTCATTATCATTCCTTGCCACTCCCTGTCACGCTAAACACTGAGTAGTATATGGATTCAAATATTAGCTGAACCTTTACAGGATTTCAGGCTACTCTATGCCCACCTGCCTGGGAATTTTTACTTCAGTACATCAATACAGAGATCTTTATAAACGTGTCACGCCCAGGAGAGGCACACAACTAGTCTACACTATAATCTACACTATAAATCACAGTCCGTGTTTAGGCAAGAGAACATGCCGCACCTGGAGAAAAAGCATTGGGTACTGGAATTTGACATTCCATGTTACAGATTACAACTTGTTTGCTGAACGAGACTTGGACTCTGGAGAGCAATTCTAAGTTAATTTAGCTGTTTGTGAAAAGAGATGTTAGCACAGAGGCAGACTGTTTTTGTTTAGTTTTATGGTAGTTTTAATATTTAATGAAATTAACTATACTGTACTGTGATATACACAAGATATTAGAGTGATGAAATGTGTTTCTCTGTTCTATTCCAGTGCAATTTGAGACTGATGGACACCAGTCAGTTTTTACCATAAAGGTTGGACATGCTGTTATTCCTAAACTCTATCACTCAGCTTCCACTGGAGGTATGCATGTTGTTTATTTGGAATTTGACCACTGTACAGATCCGAGGACCTAAATGTTGCAATGTTGTTAAAGGCCCCGTGAAGTCAAAATGCAGTTTTTCCTGTGTTTTATATGAAATTGTTTAACAGCGGATGAAACTAACACTGTAAAAGTGTGAACAAATTTGCTCAGTGTTATTTCCTGATAGTTTCTGGTTGAAAATGCAATCTACACAAGACCTTCTAGGAGTTTTGGCTTTCCATGGTGACATCACCATGCAGTAAATTGGTTAAAGAGTTCCAAACCTCTCTGACAATAACAGCTAGTGTTCAGTTTTCCCCTCCCCACTCAGACCACTCACAGAAAGTCCTAGCTAAAATCTTGCTAAAAAAGCTATTTTGGCCCATTCCACCCAAAAACTATATTTTGGTATTTGTTTCATTAGTCCATTGTTGACATAGTCCCAATTTTTTTTGCTTGTCAGCAATCAATAACTTTCAAAATACAGAAATCATCACTTAATGATGCATTTGGCATCATATGGGGGATGATTTCTGTATTGGAAGGTCACTGAAGTTAAGTATAAGTATGAATATTAATATTTGGGTACGAATACGCCTTTCCTTTTTCCTCAGAATACAACATAAGCTCACTTGTCACCATAGCTACCAAGACATTTCTGCGTTATGACAAACTGCAGGATCTGATTGACAGCATACGGCAGTTCTACCCCACAGTCTCCATAGTTATAGCAGATGACAACGAGCACCCCCAGCCAGTGACGGGTCCACACATTGAACAGTACATTATGCCGTTTGGGAAGGTAAGAAAGCTTAATTTTGGTAAGTCAAGTGTTGCTCCTGTTTCATCACAGTCTTCTTCAGTCCTGGTCTTGGGGGACCCACAAGTTGTGCTTTTGTTCCAGCCCAGTATTTAATTTACTTGTGATTCCCTCCTGATACTCTGAGGGTCTCCATGTCCAGGATTTAAGATCACCTTGGCTATCAAACATTCGGCTATCGCCAAATTGTTAATTAAGTATTTGTCCTGTCTGTCCACCTCCATGCAGGGTTGGTTTGCAGGGAGGAATCTGGCTGTCTCCCAGGTGACTACCAAGTACGTGCTGTGGGTGGACGATGACTTCCTCTTCACCTCCAACACCAGGCTGGAGAAGATGGTGGAGGTCCTGGAGAAGACCACCCTGGACATGGTGTGTGTGTGTGTGTAGTGTGTGTGTGTGTGTGTGTGTGTGTGTGTGTGTGTGTGTGTGCGCACAGACCTGGACCTGGTGAGTGATGAGGGCGAGGCCTCTCTGAGAGGAACGATTAGAATGAGGTAGAATCGGTTTAGAATCATAGTAGAACCTGGGGTGGAATTGAGGGAGGACGCATGGGAACTGAGTTCTCAAAGTGAAAGTCATATTGACATGTACAGTGAGGAAAAAAGTATTTGATCCCCTGCTGATTTTGTACATTTGCCCACTGACAAAGAAATGATCAGTCTATAATTTTAATGGTAGGTTTATTTGAACAGTGAGAGACAGAAAAACAACAAAAAAATCCAGAAAAACGCATGTCAAAAATGTTATAAATTGATTTGCATTTTAATGAGGGAAATAAGTATTTGACCCCCTCTCAATCAGAAAGATTTCTGGCTCCCAGGTGTCTTTTATACAGGTAACGAGCTGAGATTAGGAGCACACTCTTAAAGGGAGTGCTCCTAATCTCATCTTGTTACCTGTATAAAAGAACACCTGTCCACAGAAGCAATCAATCAATCAGATTCCAAACTCTCCACCATGGCCAAGACCAAAGAGCTCTCCAAGGATGTCAGGGACAAGATTGTAGACCTACACAAGGCTGGAATGGGCTACAAGACCATCGCCAAGCAGCTTGGTGAGAAGGTGACAACAGTTGGTGCGATTATTCGCAAATGGAAGAAACACAAAAAGACCTGTCAATCTCCCTCGGCCTGGGGCTCCATGCAAGTTCTCACCTCGTGGAGTTGCAATGATCATGAGAACGGTGAGGAATCAGCCCAGAACTACACGGAGGATCTTGTCAATGATCTCAAGGCAGCTGGGACCATAGTCACCAAGATAACAATTGGTAACACACTACGCCGTGAAGGACTGAAATCCTGCAGCGCCCGCAAGTGTTGTGGTCAGATGAGACCAAAATCGAGCTCTTTGGCATCAACTCAACTCGCCGTGTTTGGAGGAGGAGGAATGCTGCCTATGACCCCAAGAACACCATCCCCACCGTCAAACATGGAGGAGGAAACATTATGCTTTGGGGTGTTTTTCTGCTAAGGGAACAGGACAACTTCACCGCATCAAAGGGACGATGGACGGGGCCTATACCATCAAATCTTGGGTGAGAACCACCTTCCCTCAGCCAGGGCATTGAAAATGGGTCATGGGTGGGTATTCCAGCATGACAATGACCCAAAACACACGGCCAAGGCAACAAAGGAGTGGCTCAAGAAGAAGCACATTAAGGTCCTGGAGTGGCCTAGCCAGTCTCCAGACCTTAATCCCATAGAACATCTGTGGTGGGAGCTGAAGGTTCGAGTTGCCAAACATTAGGCTCGAAACCTTAATGACTTGGAGAAGATCTGCAAAGAGGAGTGGGACAATATCCCTCCTGAGATGTGTGCAAACCTGGTGGCCAACTACAAGAAACGTCTGACCTCTGTGATTGCCAACAAGGGTTTTGCCACCAAGTACTAAGTCATGTTTTGCAGAGGGGTCAAATATTTATTTCCCTCATTAAAATGCAAATCAATTTATAACATTTTTGACATGCGTTTTTCTGGATTTTTGTTGTTGTTATTCTGTCTCTCACTGTTCAAATAAACCTACCATTAAAATTATAGACTGATCATGTCTTTGTCAGTGGGCAAATGTACAAAATCAGCAGGGGATCAAATACTTTTTTCCCTCACTGTATATACCTTATTTACATAAGTATTCAGACCCTTTGCTATGAGACTCAAAATTGAGCTCAGGTGCATCCTGTTCCATTGATCATCCTTGAGATGTTTCTACAACTTGATTGGAGTCCACCTGTGGTAAATTCAATTGACTGGACATGATTCGGAAAGGCACACATCTGTCTATATAAGCTCCCACAGTTGACCAAGCCATGAGGTCGAACAAATTGTTCGTATTTGTGAGGAGGCACAAATCTGGGGAAGGGTACCACATGTTTTTGCAGCATTGAAGGTCACCAAGAACACAATGCCCTCCATCATTCTTAAATGGACACCAATACTCTTGCGGCCGGCCAAACTGAGCAATCGGGGAGAAGGGCCTTGGTCAGGCAGGTGAACAAGAACCCGATGGTCACTCTGACAGAGCTCTAGAGTTCCTCTGTGGAGATGGGAGAACCTTCCAGAAGGACAACCATCTCTGCAGCACTCCACCAATCAGGCATTTATGGTAGAGTGGCCAGACAGAAGCCACTTCTCATTAAAAGGCACATGACAGCCCGCTTGGAGTTTGCTAAAAGGCACCTAAAGACTCTCAGACCATGAAAAAAAGATGATCTTGTCTGATGAAACCAAGATTGAACTCTTTGGTCTGAATGCTAAGCGTCACATCTGGAGGAAACCTGGCACCATCCCTACGGTGAAGCATGCTGTGGGGATATTTTTCAGTGGCAGGGGGATTAGTCAGGATCGAGGCAAAGATGAACGGAGCAAAGTACAGAGAGATCCTTGATGAAAACCTGCTCCAGAGCGTTCAAGGACCTCAGACTCTGGCGAAGGTTCACCATCCAACAGGACAACGACCCTAAGCACACAGCCAAGACAACACAGGAGTGGCTTTGGGACAAGTCTCTGAATGTCCTTGAGTGGCCCAGCCAGAGCCGGACTTGAACCTGATGGAACATTTCTGGAGAGACTTGAAAATAGTTGTGCAGCAACGCTTCCCATCCAACCTGACAGAGCTTGAGAGGATCTGCAGAGAGGAATGGGAGAAACTCCCCAAATCAAAATATATTTTTAGATTTTAGATTCTTCAAAGTAGCCACCCTTTGCCTTCATGACAGCTTTGCACACTCTTGGCATTCTCTCAACCAGCTTCATGAGGAATGCTTTTCCAACAGTCTTGAAGGAGTTCCCACATACAGTGGGGAGAACAAGTATTTGGTACACTGCTGATTTTGCAGCTTTTCCTACTTACAAAGCATGTAGAGGTCTGTCATTTTTATCATAGGTACACTTCAACTGTGAGAGACGGAATCTAAAACAAAACTCCAGAAAATCACATTGTATGTTTTTTAAGTAATTCATTTGCATTTTATTGCATGACATAAGTAACCAGTAAGAATCCCAGCTCTCACAGACCTGTTCGTTTTTCTTTAAGAAGCCCTCCTGTTCTCCACTCATTACCTGTATTAACTGCACCTGTTTGAACTCGTTACCTGTATAAAAGACACCTGTCCACACACTCAATCAAACAGACTCCAACCTCTCCACAATGGCCAAGACCAGAGAGCTGTGTAAGGACATCAGGGATAAAATTGTAGCCCTGCACAAGGCTGGGATGGGCTACAGGACAATAGGCAAGCAGATTGGTGAGAAGGCAACAACTGTTGGCGCAATTATTAGAAAATGGAAGAAGTTCAAGATGACGGTCAATCACCCTCGGTCTGGGGCTCCATGCAAGATCTCACCTCGTGGGGCATCAATGATCATGAGGAAGGTGAGGGATCAGCCCAGAACTACACGGCAGGACCTGGTCAATGACCTGAAGAGATCTGGGACCACAGTCTCAAAGAAAACTATTAGTAACACACTATGCCGTCATGGATTAAAATCCTGCAGTGCACGCAAGGTCCCCCTGCTCAAGCCAGCGCATGTCCAAGCCCGTCTGAAGTTTGCCAATGACCATCTGGATGATCCAGAGGAGGAATGGGAGAAGGTCATGTGGTCTGATGAGACAAAAATAGAGCTTTTTTGGTCTAAACTCCACTCGCCGTGTTTGGAGGAAGAAGAAGGATGAGTACAACCCCAAGAACACCATCCCAACCGTGAAGCATGGAGGTGGAAACATCATTCTTTGGGGATGCTTTTCTGCAAAGGGGACAGGACGACTGCACCGTATTGAGGGGAGGATGGATGGGGCCATGTATCGCGAGATCTTGGCCAACAACCTCCTTCCCTCAGTAAGAGCATTGAAGATGGGTCGTGGCTGGGTCTTCCAGCATGACAACGACCCAAAACACACAGCCAGGGCAACTAAGGAGTGGCTCCGTAAGAAGCATCTCAAGGTCCTGGAGTGGCCTAGCCAGTCTCCAGACCTGAACCCAATAGAACATCTTTGGAGGAGCTGAAAGTCCGTATTGCCCAGCGACAGCCCCAAAACCTGAAGGATCTGGAGAAGGTCTGTATGGAGGAGTGGGCCAAAATCCCTGCTGCAGTGTGTGCAAACCTGGTCAAGACCTACAGGAAACGTATGATCTCTGTAATTGCAAACAAAGGTTTCTGTACCAAATATTAATTCTGCTTTTCTGATGTATCAAATACTTATGTCATGCAATAAAATGCAAATTAATTACTTAAAAATCATACAATGTGATTTTCTGGATTACAGACAGTCTACATGCTTTGTAAGTAGGAAAACCTGCAAAATCGGCAGTGTATCAAATACTTGTTCTCCCCACTGTATGCTGAGCACTTGTTGGCTGCTTTTCCTTCACTCTGCGGTCCAACTCATCCCAAACCATCTCAATTGGGTTGAGGTCAAGTGATTGTGGAGGCAGTGGCGGCTCCTGAAAAAAATTCTCAGGGGGCAATTTTTCTGATGATTTAGGTGACCTAACACATTTAAAAAAAGATATGTCCAGCAACAACATGAAGACAGGGGCAGCATATAAGTCAATACTGATATACACATTACTTGCTTCAAAAAGGCCTCATGGTTGAATTGGAAATATGTGCACCTGAGCATAATTCACAACAAGCAAGCAGGAGCTTTTGATAGAGGCTACTGAAAACATTGATGCAAGTTATTGGTAATAAGACATTTTTATAGACTTCCATATTCTGCCCTCTTGTATAGATTTGTGAAAATGAACAGTGATAGACATTTTGCCTGAAAACAGAATTTGAAAATAATTTCTAGAAAAGGTAAACACAGCTATCTGTATGGCTTTGTAAAAATGAACAACCATATTCTGGCCAATTGTATAGATTTGTAAATATGATGATGTCTCCTTTCATGCATACATTTTCAAATAAAGCTCTGCTTTGAGAAAGATCGAATGATATTGTTTAATCTTACCTTATGGCCTGCACACTGCTTGTGAAGCTGTCGAGGCACGTTTGATGAAGACAGCATCGATGTCCTTCTTCTGTAGCTTCTGGTACAGAATGTCGAGCGTGGGGCATGATTTTGTGAAAAAAGCCCCAGGAAAAAAATAAAATCTTCTTGCTATCTATGTACCTCAGCACAAGCACCAGCTGTGTCTGTGTAGAAACGTCCGTGGTCTCGTCAGCTTGGATAGCTACGAAGTTCGCCGACTTCACCTCCTCCACAATATGTTCCCTCATGACCGCTAGCATACACTCCAGTAGCTCGTTTTGAATGGTCTTTGATGTGCCCTTGAAAACTTTAGCATTTTTAAGATGGTCATCAAACACCTCATCTAATTGTGCCACAAAGTTGACAAGTCCAAGAAAAATACCAGGGTTGGTGGAGCCCTCAGTTTCATCTTTGCCTCGCAAAGCTAACTCAAACACTCCAAAACTTCACACACTGGATTAGCCGGCTGAGGATGTGGATGTGGTTCTTGCTAACCTCATCGTTGTGGCGGCGGACAGCTAGCCTGTATCCCTCATCCAGTTGAGTGGCAATGTTCACTCTCCCCAAAGCAGACAATCTCAAACAGCTATCCATGTGGGTCTTTGACAGCTCATGTTTCTTAATCTTTTCTGAAAGATGGTGCATGTCCGTTACACCAGTCGCTGTCCAAGCGGTGCTGTCTGCCGTGCCGCCTTCAGGGTGAAAGAGTAAGCAGGGGTAGCAGAAGACTGCATTAGCTACATCGCAGCCTGCTAGCCAGGTTTTCGTTCGTACCAATTTTTGGAAAATCCTCGGGTGTAGGACTTTCCCCCTTTAGTAGAAACCTGTTGAATTATTAAATTTGGTCTGGGAGGTCCTAATTGTTTCGTTGCCAATTTATCTTGATTTGTTCGCCGACAAAAATGAACTTCTTTCAAAGAGACAATCGAGTTGCACTGAACGCTAGCCATCTTCACAGTAGTACGTGAATTGATTGACGCTGCTACCCGCTCTTTTCTTAGTTATGTTCATGGTTATGTTACGTATGACGAAAGCGCGTAAGTGCAAGCCCTCCCGGAACCCATAGAGATTGTATTGAAAGCTCTGATATTTGAAAAAAAAAGATTTTACATGAGAGTCTGAGAGACTTCTGGGGCGATTTTCAACCTGACTGAAATCGCCCCAAAACGGGCGAGGGCCATTTGAAGCTACGACTTTAGCCTGATTGGACATTTAGTGGCAGATCAGACGTCTAGATTAGAACACTGAAAACTACTGTTGCCGTGATATAATTGATTAGAAAAAAATCCCTTCCTTTTCCCGTTTGGCAGTGCGTGCCCATATCGCCTAATGAACACACCGCCCTGTGTGGAGGATAGGTCATCTGATGCAGCACTCCCTCACTCTCCTTCTTGGTTAAATAGCCCTTACACAGCCTGGAGGTGTGTTTGGGTCATTGTCCTGTTGAAAAACAAATGATAGTGGGACTAAGCGCAAACCAGATGGGATGGCGTATCGCTGCAGAATGCTGTGGTAGCCATGCTGGTTCAACTTCTTTGCGTCTCACAAAGACATGGCAGTTGGAACCAAAAATCTCAAATTTGGACTCCTCAGACCAAAGGACAGATTTCCACCGGTCTAATGTCCATTGCTTGTGTTTCTTGGCTCAAGCAAGTCTCTTCTTCTTATTGGTGTCCTTTAGTAGTGTTTTCTTTGCAGCAGTTCGACCATGAAGGCCTGATTCACATGGTCTCCTCTGAACAGTTGATTTTGAGATGTATCTGTTACTTGAACTCTATGAAGCATTTATTTGGGCTGCAATCTGAGGTGCAGTTAACTCTAATGAACTTATCCTCTGCAGCAGAGTTAACTCTGGGTCTTCCTTTCCTGTGGCAGTCCTCGCGAGAGCCAGTTTCATCATAGCACTTAATGGTTTTTGCGACTGGACTTGAATAAACTTTCAAAGTTCTTGAAATTTTCTGGATTGACTGACCTTCATGCCTTAAAGTAATGATGGACTGTCGTTTCTCTTTGCTTATTTGAGCTGTTCTTGCCATAATATGGACTTGGTCTTATACCAAATAGAGCTATCTTCTGTATACCCCTCTACCTTGTCACAACACAACTGATTGGCTCAAACGCATTAAGAAGGAAATAAATTCCACAAATTTACTTTTAACAAGGCACACCTGTTATTTGAAATGCATTCCAGGTGACTTCCTCATGAAGCTGGTTGAGAGAATGCCAAGAGTGTGCAAAGCTGTCATCAAGGCAAGGTGGCTACTTTGAATAATCTAAAATCTAAAATATATTTAGATTTGTTTAACACTTTTTTGGTTACTACATGATTCCATATGTGTTATTTTATAGTTTTGATGTCTTCACTATTGTAGAAAATAGTAAAAATAAAGAAAAATCCGGGAATGAGTAGGTGTGTCCAAACTTTTGACTGGTAGTGTATATTATTACATGTAGTCCCTCCCACTCATTTTGTTCCTTTTGTGTCTGTTACCCTAGGTGGGTGGTGCTGTGAGAGAAGCTACAGGCTACACTGCTACTTTCCGCCACACCATCTCAGTGGAGGAAGGGGGTGAGGAGGGGGACTGTATACACATCAAACGGATACCATCATGCCATCCAGGGCTTTCCTAACTGTGTCCTAGCCGACGCTGTTATCAACTTCTTCATGGGGAGGACAGACAAGGTGCAGCAGGTTGGATTCGATCCTCGTCTGAATCACGTGGCTCATCTTGGTGAGTGTCTTTGTCTCATCACTAGAGCCCAGAGGTTTTCCTTATTTGTGATCAAAATATTGCTTTTATTTTAATTATGGTAACACAAACCAAAGGAGCATCAAAAGACCTACATACTTTACTGTAGGTGGATACCCCTCAGGGGTGTGTGCTTTGTCCCCTCCTGTACTCCCTGTTCACCCACGACTGCGTGGTCACGCACAACTCCAACACCATCGTTACATTTGCTGACAACACGACGGTGTTAGGCCTGATCACCGACGACGATGAAACCACCTATAGAGAGGGGAGGTCAGTGAACTGGCAGTGTGGTGCAAGGACAACAACCTCTCCCTCAATGTTAGCAAGACAAAGGAGCTGATTTTGGACTACAGGAAAAGGAGGGCCGAGCACACCCCAATCCACATCGACAGGGCTGTAGTGGAGCGGGTCGAGAGCTTCATGTTCCTCAGTGTCCCCAATACTAATGAATTAACATGGTCCACACACACACCAACACAGTCGTGAAGAAGGCACGACAACACCTCTTCCCCCTCAGGAAGCTGAAAATATTTGGCATGAGCCCTCAGATCATCAAAAGGGGAAGAGGCTCTGTTGAGCCTTCTTCATGACTGCGCGTGTGTGGACCATTTTAAGTTCTTAATGATTTGGACACAGAGGAACTTGAAGCTTATCGACCTGCTCCAATGCAGCCCCGTCGATTGGATCAGCTCCTTGGTCTTATTGACGTTGAGGAAGAGGTTGTTGTTCCGGCCCCATACTGCCAGGTCACTGAACTTCTCCCTGTAGGCTGTCTCATCGTCGCCAGTGAGCAGGCCTACCATAGTCGTGTCATCAGCAAACTTGATGATGGTGTTGGAGTCGTGCGTGGCCACGCAGTCATGGGTGAACAGGGAGTACATCACTGGGATCGAGCTCCCCTGCCATCCAGGACCTCTTTATCAGGCAGTGTCAGAAGAAGGCCCTAAAAATTGTAAAAGCTCCAGACACCCAAGTCATAGACTTTTCTCTCTGCTACCGCACGACAAGCGGTAGCAATGCCCAAGTCTGGAACCAGCAGGACCCTGAACAGGTTCTATCCCCAAGCCATAAAACTACTACAGTGCCTTGCAAAAGTATTCATCCCCTTGGCGTTTTTCCTATTTTGTTGTATTACAGAACCTGTAATTTAAATGATTTTATTTGGATTTCATGTAATGGACATACACAAAATAGTCCAAATTGGTGAAGTGAAATTTAAAAAATAAATAACGGAAAAGTGGTGTGTGCATATGTATTCACCCCCTTTGCTATGAAGCCCCTAAATAAGATATTGTGCAACCAATTACCTTCAGAAGTCACATAATTAGTTAAATAAAGTCCACCTGTGTGCAATCTAAGTGTCACATGATCTGTCACATGATCTCAGTATATATACACCAGTTCTGAAAGGCTCCAGAGTCTGCAACACCACTAAGCAAGGGGCACCACCATGCAAGCGGCACCATGAAGACCAAGGGGCTCTCCAAACAGGTCAGGGACAAAGTTGTGAAGTACAGATCAGGATTGGGTTATAAAAAAAATATCAGAAACTTTGAACATCCCATGGAGCACCATTTAAATCCATTATAAAAAAATTGAAAGAATATGGCACCACAACAAACCTGCCAAGAGGGCCACCCACCAAAACTCACGGACCAGGCAAGGAGGCATTAATCAGAGAGGCAACAAAGAGGCCAAAGATAACCCTGAAGGAGCTGCAAAGCTCAATTTTAATTCCAGGTTGTAAGGCAACAAAATAGGATACTTGTTCCACATTATATTGTGTTACAGCCTGAATTGCGATTTTGTGTCACTGATCTATCCACAATACCCCATAATGTCAAAATGGAATTTGTTTGTAGAACATTTTCTAAATTAATAAAAAAATTAAAAGCTATAATGCAGTGGTGGAAAACGTACCCAATTGTCATGCTTGAGTAAAAGTATAATACCTTAATAGAAAGTTACTCAAGTAAAAGTGAAAGTCAGCCAGTAAAATACTACTTGAGTAAAAGTCTGAAAGTATTTGGTTTTAAATATACTTAAGTATCAAAAGTAAAAGTATAAATCATTAAAAATTCTGTATATTAAGCAAAGCAGACGGCACCATTTTCTTGTTTAAAAAATGTACTGATAGCCAGGGGCACACTCCAACACTCAGACATTATTTACAAAAGATGCATTTGTGTTTAGCGAGTCCACCAGGCCAGTGGCAGTAAGGATGACCACGTGTTCTCTTGATAAGTGGGTGAATTTGACAATTTTCCTGTCCTGCTAAGCATTCAAAATGTAACAAGTAGTTTTAGTTGTAAAGGAAAATGTATGGAGTAAAAAGTACAATATTTTCTTTAGGAATGTAGTAAAGTAAAAGTTGTCAAAAATATAAAAGGTAAAGTACAGATACCCCCAAAAACTACTTAAGTAGTACTTTAAAGTATTTTTACTTAAGTACTTTACACCACTGCTAAAATGTATTGAGTCAATAAGTGATCAACCCCTTTTGTTATGGCAAGTAACAAATAATACGTTTCAGGAGTGAAAATGTGCTTAACAAATCACATAAGTTGCATAACTCAGTTGCCAAAGAGGAAGGAAAACTGCTTGACAGAGTAAAAAGAAGGAAGCCTGTACAGAATACAAATATTTCAAAACATGCATCCTGTTTGCAACATGGCACTAAAGTAATACTGCAAAAACAAATGTGGCAAAGCAATTTAGTTTTTGTTTCACGCCCTAGCCATGAGAGGCCTGTTGTCTTTAGTTGGTTTTGGTCAGGGCATTGAGTTTCTATGTTCTATATTCTGTCACTCGTTGTCTCTGATTGGGGATCATACTTAAGTAGCCTGTGCCTACCTTAGTTGTGGGATCTTGTTTCCGTGTTAGGCTTGTATGTGTATAGCCTGAGGACTTCATGTTACGTTGTTTCTTGTTTTGTTTATGTTTATTGAGTTAAATAAACATGTGCGCTATTCACGCTGCACCTTGGTCTGACCCGTCTCTCAACGTTTGTGACAGAAGATCCCACCACAAAAGGACCAAGCAGCGTGTCCAGAAGGAACAAGCGCCTGGTACTCAACAGGAGGCTACGTTGGTAGATGTCCTCCTCGGTTGGGGGAAAATCACAGAGGAGGAGGCCGTCCGCTACAGTAAGGCAATGAAGGAGGAAGCCCGGGTAGGAGAGGATCAACAGCGACATCAGCGAAGCCGGCCGAAGAGGAAGCCCAAGAAGCAGCCCCAAGAAAATGTTGAGGGGGGCTCACGAGGTGGGACGGCGAGGCAGCAGGAGGCCAGGAAAGGGCTGACTAGTGAGGAGGAGGCCGCTATTTTAGAGGTCCTCCAAGACCTGCGGATCGAGAGAGAGGAGCCCCGACCACTGCACCCGGTGGAGTCCTAAGACCATGGGAACAGGAATGGGAACAGTTTTTACACTGAGGAGTCGGAGGATGGCGGCGGCGGTGAGTTTCTGTTCCCTAACTCGTGGGGGGCTCCCGGAGGAGTCCTCACTGGAGGAGGATTGGGCGTGGAGAGAGAGGGACTGGAACAATCGTACATATCCAGCGCCAGTTCCCAGCCCGGTATGTCCTGTGCCTGCTTCTCGCACCAAGCCAGTAGTGCGTGTTCCCAGTCCGGCGGCCGTACCAGGACAGGAACACGCACCTAAAATCGGAGTCAGCAGGTACAGTCGGTCCGTCCAAATCTTTGGAGGCGTGTCCAGCGGCAGCGAGTAGGATCCAGGCTCTCAGCAGTGCAATGGAGCGCGTGGGGAGTAGTAAACTAAATGCATGCTTTTCAATCGAGCGCTGCTGGCACCGCCCACCCGACTAGAATCACCACTCTCGGCGGGTCTGACCTAGAGTATGTGGACAGCTACAAATACCTAGGTGTCTGGTTAGACTGTAAACTCAACTTCCAGACTCACATAAAGAATCTCCAATCCAAAGTTAAATCTAGAATCGGCTTCCTATTTCGCAACAAAGCCTCCTTCACTCATGCTGCCAAACATGCCCTCGTAAAACTGACTATCCTACCGATCCTTGACTTCGGCGATGTCATTTACAAAATAGCCTCCAACACTCTACTCAGCAAATTGGATGTAGTCTATCACAGTGCCATCGTTTTGTCTCCAAAGCCCCATACACTACCCACCACTGCTTGACCTGTGCGCTCTTGTTGGCTGGTCCTCACTACATGTTCGTCGTCAAACCCACTGGCTCCAGGCCATCTATAAATCACTGCTAGGCAAATCCCCGCCTTATCTTAGCTCATTGGTCACCATAGCAGCACCCACCCGTAGTCTGCGCTCCAGCAGGTATATGTCACTGGTCATTCCCAAAGCCAACACCTCCTTTGGCCGCCATTCCTTCCAGTTCTCTGCTGCCAATGACTGGAGCAGATTGCAAAAATCTCTGAAGCTGGAGACTCTTATCTCCCTCAATAACTTTAAGCATTAGTTGTCAGAGCACCTTACCGATCACTGCACCTGTACACAGCCCATCTGAAATTAGCCCACCCAACTACCTCATCCCTATATTGTTATTTATTTTTGCTCTTTTGCACCCCAGTATCTCTATTTGCACATAATCTCTTGCACATCTAGCATTCCAGTGTTAATACTATTGTAATTATTCTGCACTATAGCCTATTTATTGCCTTACCTCCATAACTTGCTACATTTGCACACACTGTATATATATTTTCTGTTGTATTTCTGACTTTATGTTTTTTACCCCATATGTAACTCTGTGTTGTTTTTATTGCACTACTTTGCTTTATCTTGGCCAGGTCGCAGTTGTAAATGAGAACCTGTTCTCAACTAGCTTACCTGGTTAAATAAAGGTGAAAAAAAAAAAAAAAAAAAAGATTGGAGCGATGGGAGAGAGGTGGCGTTTCTACACCTCCTCCAACCACACAATTCACCCGACCTCCAGCGCCGGTCCCCTGCAGGGAGCACTTTGCGTGTCGGTGCCCAGTCTGGGGCCGTTAACCAGCCCAGCTACAGGGCTGGAATTTTCCTCTGCGTTGGTGCCCAGGCTGGGCACGGCATTTAGTCCTGCTACAGAAATGGGGATGGATACAGGTGCGGAAGTTTGCTTCACTCCGGAGCCAGAGCCATCCGCTCCACCGGTGCCTGATCCAGCTCGGTCAGCGTCTCCACTCTGGAGCCAGAGCAATCCGCTCCACCGGTGCCTGATCCAGCTCTGGTTGGTTGCTCCCACTCCGGAGCCAGGCAGTCTGCTCCACCGGGGTCCAGTCCTGCTTCGGTCAGCGTCTCCCTCGGAGCCAGAGCAGTCCGCTCCACCGGGGTCCAGTCCAGCTCCGGTCAGCTGCTCCACTCCGGGCCAGAGAAGTCCAGTTCGGTGGCGGCCCGTAACAGCTCCTGCGCACCAAACCAGTGGTGCGCGTATCCCAGTCGGTGCGGCCCATGCCAGCTCCTCGCACCAAACCAGTGGTGTGTGATCCAGTCGGCAGCCTGTGCCGCTCTCGCACCAAGTCGCTGGTGCGTGTATCCAGTCCAGTACGGCCCGTACCTGCTCCCCGCACCAAACCAGTGGTGTGTGTCGCCAGCCTGGTACGCCCCGTATCTGCTCCCTGCACCAAACCAGTGGTGCGTGTATCCAGTCTGGTAAGCCCCGTGCCTGCTCCCCGCACCAAACCTGTGGTGCGTGTATCCGTCGGTGCGGCCGTACCTGCTCCCGCACCAAACCAGTGGTGCGTGTCGCTAGCCGGTGCGCCCCGTGCCTACTCCGCGCACCAGACCAGTAGTGCGTGTTCCCAGTCCGGCTCAGCCCGTGCCTGCTACTCGCACCAAACCAGTGGTGCGTGTTTCCAGTCCGGCCCGGCTATTCTGCTCTCGCACAAGACCTGTGGTGCATGTTCCCAGTCGGCCCGGCCCGTACCTGCTCCTCGCACCAACTGTAGTGCGGGTCTCCAGTCCGGCCCGGCCATTCCTGCTCCTCGTACCAGACCTGTAGTGCGTGTCCCCAGTCCGGCCCGGCCCGTTCCTGCTCCTCGCACCAGACCTGTGGTGCGTGTCTCCCAGTCCGGCCCGGCCCGTTCCTGCTCCTTGCACCAGACCAGTTGTGCGTGTCCCCAGTCCGGACCGGCCTGTTCCACCGGTGCATGGTCCAGCAGCGGTCAGCTGCTCCACTCCAGAGCCAGAGCAGTCCGCTCCACCGGTGCCCAGTCCAGCTCCGGTCGGCGGCTCCACTCTGGAGTCAGAGCAGTCCGCTCCACCGGGGTCCAGTTCAGCTCCGGTCAGCGGCTCCACTCCGGAGTCAGAGCAGTCCGCTCCACCGGGGTCCAGTTCAGCTCCGGTCAGCGGCTCCACTCCAGACCCAGAAGTCTCCAGGTTTGGGGTCTCCCCCACCAGGGTCCAGACAGGGTTGGCGCATCGTGGGGTTGATTGCCGATCCAGGTCCAGGCGTCAGCACCTCTCCAGGTTCGGGGGTCTCCCCACACCAGGGTCCAGACAGGGCTTGGTGCATCGTGGGAGGAAGGAGAGGGGAAGCATCGCGCGAGGTCCAGACCAGACCAGGGCGCACGCGGGAGGCAGAGAGGAAGGGGTCGTCACGGCGGGCCGGATCCACCTCCATGGCTGAAAGTCCACTCGGACCCTCCCCTAATGAGTCAGGTTGGTGCGGCCGGAGCGCGCACCTTTGGGAGGGGGTACTGTCACGCCCTGGCCGTGAGAGGTCTGTTGTCTTTAGTTGGTTTGGTCAGGCGTGAGTTTCTATGTTCTATATTCTATGTTTACGTTCTAGTTAGTCTATTTCTATGTTTCAGTTCTAGGTTGTGTGTCTATATTTGGCCGGGTGTGATTCCCAATCAGAGACAGCTGTCGCTCGTTGTCTCTGATTGGGGATCCCTTAAGTAGCCTGTTTGCCTACCTTAGTTGTGGGATCTTGTTTCCGTGTTAGACTTGTATGTGTATAGCCTGAGGACTTCACGTTACGTTGTTTATTGTTTTGTTTATGTTTATTGAGTTAAATAAACATGTACGCTTTCACGCTGCTTGGTCTGACCCGTCTCTCAGCGTTTGTGACATTTTGTCCTGAATACAAAGTATTATGTTTTGGCAACTCCAATACAGCACATTACTGAGTTCCATATTTTCCAAGTATAGTGGTGGCTGCATCATGTTATGGGTATGCTTGTAATCGTTAAGGACTGGGGGGTTTTTCAGGATAAAAATGAAACTGGATGGAGCTAAGCACAGGCAAAATCCTAGAGGAAAACCAGGTTCAGTCTGCTTTCCAACAGACACTGGGAGATGAATTCACCTTTCAGCAGGACAATGAACTAAAACACAAGGCCAAATCTACACTGAAGTTTCTTACCAAATAGACAGTGAATATTCCTGAGTGGCGAGTTACAGTTTTTACTTAAATCTTCTTGAGAATCTATGGCAAGACCGGAAAATGGTTATCTAGCAATTACCAATTTCACAGAGCTTGATGAATTTTGAAAATAATAATGGGAAAATGTTGCTCAATCCAGGTGTGGGAAAGCTCTTAGAGAATTACCCAGAAAGACTCACAGCTGTAATCGCTGCCAAAGTGATTCTGAAATGTGTTGACTCTGGGAAATTAAATCATTATCTAATTATATATTTATTTATATATCTATTTTTTTTAACAAATGTAAAAAAATTTTGAAATTGTGTTATTTACATTGGATAAAAGTAGAGACTCAAAGCTAGAAAATGGTACAGTATATCATACACTACAGTTGAGGAACAATGGGAAAGTAATTCTGCTTTGAAAGTTGATAAACTTGTAACATCACTTTTGAGAAATGGCCTTTGAATGTTTTGGTAAACCTACCGGAGACCTCTTCTTTGTCTATACCCATTCAGCATCATTCACCTCTTAAGCTTTAGCCCCACCCATCTCATTAAGGGGTTGATCTGGGCGTTCTGTCCTAACAACAGCAGTCAAGCACCCAAGCTAACTGGCTAACGTTGGCTAGCTACAAATGAGAGGCAGCTCTCTCTGATTATTTTACTCGTCCTTGCAGAGCTGGTTAGGTTGTTTTTATGTTATCCAGAGCGTTGGTGACTGCAACTCTGCTGCTGGCAACAATTTACGCTTTTTGCCAACGTTTACTGACACCGTCCATATTCAGCGGGTGTTGAGCGTTAAGTAAGGTCGTCAGTTATTCTGCACTCTGGCACATTCAGATGAGAGTGCTCTGAAATCGGAGTAGATAGCCAGAGCGAAATTACCAGCGGCGTTTATCAACAGTTGTCGCAGTGACATCATTAACATTCTATTGAAATGGTTGCTTGCATAGCTAGAGTCTATTGTTAAGACATGTAGCTAGCTAGCTAGCTAGCTAAACAATGAACAAAATCCCAATGCATGGCGTTACTACCCTGCATGAATCTGCAGGTAGCTAACCAACCAGGTTCAATGTTAGCTAGCTAACATTAGGCTATAACTAGCAAAGCAAATGGCTCTGAGATACGAATAATATTACTACACAGATCCTTACATGTAACGTTAGCTAGCAAGCCCAGCCAGCTAGCGTTAGCTAGCTACTAACAGTACACTTTAACTTGAAATGAAAAATACTTTCTTACAAAATTAGAAACATGTAATATCTGAAAATTTTGCTAGACTATCTTACCAGTATACATGGATGGACGCTTCTCCCTCTCTCCCAGATGCCATGGTTGCCCTTAGTTTGAAGATGTAATCCGGAGACAGGTGTTTTCTCCATCTCCTTAGCTATCATAATTCCACTGATTTCAAAACTCTGTCGTCCAGAAAGTGGAGAGCAACACTTATGGAGTTCTACTACGCAATATATTTGTTAAAAAGCCTTAGACAGGATTAACTACACATACTGACCAGCTCAAATAGACAGAAGCGTGCTACATGGCAGACCAATCCAAAGTCCTCTCTCGGCATGTCCAGTCCACTCATTATCTTAGCCAATCATGGCTAGCGGGAAGGTTGCTGTCTTTTTCTGTGGCTAAACCAACTATGCTCATAATTTAACAATTTTATTTGTATTTACAGATGGCATACAAGTTTGTTATTAAGGCACATGAAAGTTACACATGTTCAGAAGGCACTTAATGCATTTTGATTTTTTTTTAAAGTTTACGTTCAAATGGCTCTCCTGTGAAGTAGAGGCGTTCGGCGTGCGCTAGTTTCCTGAGCGAGTCACAAATGTTTCTTCCACTTTGACATTACAGAGTATTTTTGTGTAGATCTTTGACCAAAAAAAATTACAATTACTGTAAATAAATTTTTTTCCCACTTTGTAACACAACAAAATGTGGAAAAAGTCAAGGGTTGTGAATACTTTCTGAAGGCACTGCTACTGTTTATTATCTATCCTGTTGCCTAGTAAACTTTACCCCTACCAATATGTACATATCTACTTCAATTACCTCGTACCCCCCTCGTACTTGGTACTGGTGCCCCATGTACAGTATATTGTTACTCAGTGTTCTTTTCTGCATTGTTGGGAATTTCGCTTTTAGTCTACACCTGTTGTTCTGAAGCATGTGACAAATACAATTTGATTTGATTTAATAAGTCACATCCTTCTAGACTGAGAACATAAGTTGTGGCTGATGTCACTGAAAGTCTGCAACAAGAAAACAAGACATTCCTTTTGTGATCTAATTTTAAAAAGCTTTTATTGCATCCTCATAGAGTTCTTCATCGACGGGCTGGGGATCCTCCACATCGGTTCCTGTGATGACATCATCGTAAACCATGCATCTAAGATCAAGTTGCCATGGGGCAAGTCGGACAGTGAGAAGGCCTACGCCAGGTTCCGCTACTCCTCGTGGATGCTGCCCAAATCAGAAATGCCCTTTTTTTGCTTCAAGAACAGATTCAAATGCATGTCTAGTAATTGAAACAGGCTCAGCGAACTATCACTTGAAGTTTTAAAACTGGTAGCACAAGAAAAAATGTTGCACTGAGCAGCCATTTTTTAGTCATCACCAACATCACCATATGGGGCACGGGGGCACGTTCCCCCCTCGGATTGGTCCTGTTAAAAAAAAAAGAATACTTTTTTGTACGTAATTTTTGTTGTTGTTGTTTCTCTGTAATACTACTAGCCACCTAGCAATTTTATGAAGTTGGATTTAGCTAACGCAGATAGGTTCCCAATCTCCCAACCTCATAACTAGCTACCAAGAAGCCATTTCAGGCTATCAAGTTAGAGTAGCTAGCTTGTCTATCTTAGCTGGCATGCCTGCTGGCTAGGTTGGTAGACTTTAGAAAAAAAGCAATAACTAAATGCACTGAATAAGACTCACATTCCTTTCAATCTTTTACCCAGGCTTTAGCAGAGATGCAGAGAAGCATATTTATCACCAGTCAGGAAGACACAGACCGCTTGTCACGAATTCAGCCGAGGCTGCTCCTCCCTCCTTGCTCGGGCAGGCTTCGGCGTTCAGTGCGTCACTGGAGTATTAGCTGCCACCGATCTATGTTTCTGTGTTCTATTTGTTTTATCTTTATTGCACACACCTGGTTCCAATATCGTTAATTTGTTTCCCTATTTTACCCACTAGTTCTCTCTTGGTGTTGTGCGTGATTGTTCGTTGTTTTGTTGTCATTGGCGTGTGAGTCTGTATTTTCTTCCCTGCGTGGAAGATATGTTTATTTACTTGTGATAAGTAAAAGTGCGTGCGTTGACTAAGTTCTGTGTCCTGCGCCAGACTCCGTCCTACCGCTACACACTGACACATAACAGAATCACGCACCATTATAGAGTCAGCAGGTACATCCATTCCTCCAGGATCAGTGGAGGAACGCATCCAGCAGCACTCGACCATGCTACAGACTCTTGGCACAGCCATGGATCGAGTGGTACAGACTATGGAGCGATGGGAGAGGGGGGGGTTTCTCACCTCCTTCCACTACTATTCACTCCCACACCGCTGTCCACCCCTTCACCACCTGGATCCAGTGGGATTCGGCTCTCGCTCCCGAGGGCATATGATGGAACAGCTGCCGGGTGCCAGGGGTTTCTGCTCCAGGTGGAGCTCTGCCTGGCAACCATCCACCCGGCTCCCTCGGGATACGGGCGTGTCCGCCCTCATCTCCTGTCTGTCGGGAAAGCGCTCGAGTGGGCCAACACTGAGTGGGAAGGAATAGACGCGGCATCGGTGTGCTTATGAAGATTTCCCCCGCCGTTTCCGGGCGGTATTTGATCATCCACCGGAGGGGAGGCGGCGGGGAAGCGGTTGTTCCACCTCAGACAGGGGAAGAGGGCGCACAGGACTTTGCACTGGACTTCAGGACCTTGGCAGCCCGTGCGGGATGGAATGAGAGGGCCCTGATCGGCCATTACCGATGCAGCCTCGGGAGGCGTTGTCGGGAGCTGGCCTGCAGGGACACCACCCTTAACCTGGACCAGCTGGTGGGTTTATCGATTGAATGGATAACCTGTTGGCCACCCGCGGATGTCCGGATCAGGTCCGTCCAGTCCATTCCCCAGCACTTCCGACCCTACACCGGTGGAGCTCGGAGGTGCTGATCTAAGGTAACCGGAAGGGGGCTGTTTCCTGCACCAACTGTGGCCGCAGAGGACACACTGCTGGTCGGTGCTGGAAAGGGTCCTCAGGGAGTCGAGGCAGCAGGCAGGGCACTGGTGGACCACCCCCAGGTGAGTAGGCACCCGACTCACCCAGAGCTCCCCTGTTGCGCACATGTGTGTTCATGTAGAATTTCCCGAGTTTTCCCCGCATTCCCAGCATAAGGCGCTCGTAGATTCAGGCGCAGCTGGGAGATTTTATGGACTGTCTATTTGCTCATAGATTAGGGATCCCTATTGTGCCTGTTGATGTGCCCTTCCATATACATGCCTTAGATAGTCGCCCTTTAGGGTCAGACCTGATTAGGGGAGGTCAAAGCTCCACTCTAGATGAAAATGCAGGAGGGTCATGAAAAGAGGTAGTCTCTTCCTGGTCGATTCTCCTCGCGTTTCCCAGTGGTGTTGGGGCTTCCCTGGTTAGCCTCTCATGACCCCAATATTCGTGGCAACAGAGGGCTCTCAAGGGATGGTCCCGTCAGTGCTCAGGGGAGGTGTGTAGGTGTTTCCGTGGGTGCAACTATGGTGGAGAGTCCAAACCAGGTCTCCACTATGCACATTCCTCTCGAATATGCCGATTTGGCTCTCGCCTTCTGTAAAAAGAAGGCGACTCAATTCACCACACCATCGACAGGGGATTGTGTGATAAATCTCCGGGAGGGCGCTGCACTTCCTCAGAGTCACGTGTATCCTCTGTCACAGGAAGAGACATATGGAAAAGCTATGGAAACATATGTCTCTGAATCTCTGGGACAGGGATAAATTCGGCCTTCCACTTCCCCTGCCTCCTTGAGTTTCTTTTTTTGTGAAGAAGAAGGATGGAGGTTTACGCCCGGTGCATTGACTATCGAGGTCTCAATCAGATAACGGTGAAGTACAGTTATCCACTACCTCTCAATGCTAGTATGACGAAGTCATTGCACAGGGCGCACTTCTTCACCAAATTGGATCTCAGGAGCGCGTACAACCTGTGCGTATCCGGGAGGGGGATAGTGAAAGGCGGCATTTAGACCACCTCTGGGCACTATGAGTACCTCGTCATGCCGTGCGGGTTGATGAATGCTCCCTCAGTCTTCCAATCCTTTGTCGATGAGATTTTTCAGGGACCTGCACGGACAGGGTGTAGTGGTGTATATAGATGATATTCTCATATACTCCGCTACACAAGCCGAGCATGTGTCCCTGGTGCGCAAGGTGCTTGGTTGACTGTTGGAACATGACTGTACGTCAAGGCTGAGAAATGTCTGTTCTTTCAACAGTCGTCTCCTTCTTAGGCTACCGCGTGTCCGCGTCAGGGGTGGAGATAGAAAATGGCCGCATTTCAGCCGTGTGTAATTGGCTGACTCCAACCGCGGTTAAGGAAGTGCAGCGATTCTTAGGGTTTGCCAGCTACTACCGGAGGTTTATCCGGGGGCTTTGGTCAGGTAGCGGCTCCCATTACCTCCTTGCTGCAGTGGTCAGCTGGGCGGGCAGGGCTTTTGGTCACCTGAAGGCTCTGTTCACCTCGGCTCCCGTGCTGGCTCATCCTGATCCCTCCTTGGCATTCATAGTCGAGGTGGGCGCGTCTGAGCTGGGATAGGAGCTGTATTGTCTCAGCGCTCGGGTCGCACCAAAGCTCCGCCCCTGTGCTTTCTTTTTGAAGAAGCTCAGTCCGGCGGAGCGTAACTATGGTGGGCTGTTAGCTGTTGTTAAGGCTCTGAGGCGTGGAGACATTGGCTTGAGGGGCAAAACACCCTTTCTTCATTTGGACCTGACCACCGCAATCTGGGGGTATATCCGGGCGCGGGAGACTGAACCCTCGTCAGGCAAGGTGGGCCATGTTTTTCACACGTTTTGTTTTCACCCTCTCGTACAGACCAGGTTCCCAGAATGTTAAGGCAGACGCTCTGTCCCGGCTGTATGACACAGGACGGTCCAGAGCCCACTCCCATACGGGGTTTCACCCGAGAGTAATGGGCAGGTGGAGAGACTAAACCAGGATGTGGGTAGGTTTCTGAGGTCCTATTGCCAGGACCGGCCGGGGGGGATTGGTCGGTTTACATCCCATAGGAGAATGGCCCAAAACTCCCTCCGCCACTCCTCCACTAACCTGTCTCCATTTCAGTGTGTACTAGGTTATCAGCCGGTCCCTGGCACCATGGCATCAGCCAGATCGGGGCACCTGCGGTGGATGAATGGTTTCGGCGCTCGGAGGAAACCTGGAATGCTGCCCATGTGCGCCTGCAACAGGCTATCAGGCGACAGGCGGCGCCCGGCCGCCACCGCCAGTGAGGCCCCGGTGTATGCACCGGGGACCGGGTCTGGCTCTCGACCCAAAACCTGCCCCCTTCGCCTGTCCTGCCGGAAGCTGGGTCGGCGGTTTGTGCATTTCAAGTCCTGAGGAGATTGAACAAGGTTTTGTTATAGGTTACAGCTCCCTCCCCGATTACCATATTAACCCCTCGTTCCATGTGTCTCTCTTCAGGCCGGTGGTAGCTGGTCCGCTCAGGAGTCTGATGTGCGGGAGGTCCCTCCGCCCCCACTGGACATCGAGGCGGAACCGGCGTGCTCGGTCCGTTCCATCCTGGATTCGGGTGTCGGGTGGGGGGCCTGCAGTATCTCGTAGTGGGGAGTGCGGTCCGGAGGGGCGGTGCTGGGTTCCTAGGGGGACATCCTCGATCCCTCCCCTGTTGAGGATTTCCACCGTCGTCATCCGACTCGCCCTGCTCCGCGTCCTCCTGGCGTCCCTGGGCCGGTGTCGGCGCCGGCTGGAGCCGCACATCAAGGGGGGAGTGCTGTCACGAAGTACGCCGAGGCTGCTCCTCCTCCTTGCTTGGGCAGGCTTCGGCGTTAAGTACGTCACCGGAGTACTAGCTGCCACTGATCTATGTTTCTGTGTTCTACTTGTTTTTGACTTTATTGCACACACCTGGTTCCAATGTACATTAATTTGTTTCCCTATTTCACCCTCTGGTTCTCTCCTTGGTGTTGTGCGTGATTGTTCGTGTTTTGTTGTCATTGGCGTGTGAGTCTGTATTTTCTTCCCTGCGTGGAAGATATGTTTATTTACTTGTGATGCGTCAAAGTACGTCGTTGACTAAGTTCTGTGTCCTGCGCCTGACTCCTTCCCTACCGCTACACACGCCGCTGACGCCGCTCAGAAGGATGCAGCTAAGATATACAGAAAAAATATACATATTTTTGACATACAGTATATTAAGCATAATGATTGCGGCTCTAGATGGCAGGAAAAAGCTGTTTCGGGTGTTTGAAAAAAAAAAGAACATCTCCAACTTCCGGACGGGGGTCATAGCCCCCCTCCAGACTACCCCCAGCCGTCCTCATGTACTTTGTGCCCCCTCTGAATTTTGGGGTGCATGACCACACCTAATCACCACCACAGTATTTGTTGTGGACACAGTGATTGTGTGGAAACAAACATTGAAAGTGAAGAACCAAACCAATGAGTGTCTCATTTGTCTGTGTTGATCAGGCTTTGGTCAAGGTGTGTTTCCACCGCAGAGAATGATAGAGATGTCATCTTTCTATATGTCCCATTATGCGTCTGTGAGTGCACGGGCAGCGCCATTGGGCAATCTCAATTTTTAAGTAGTACGTTTTCTTCTTTTACTAGTTTTGTTGTGGAAACAAACTGAAAGGGTGCATACTGCCAACTAGTGTTTGCTCACATGTATAGTTAATTGGCTGATCCCTCCTGGTGACCTGGATGTAATTATGTGATCCTTCCTTAACCCATGGAAGTCCCACCTAGTTGGCTACTTTAAAATGGTGGAAGACCTCAAGGGCAATGTCCATGCAAAAATGTGTTTTATCCATCTAGAGTCCTCTATCCAACTCTATGGTATCCACAGACGGTGTCAATGTGTGAGTCATGCCATCATGCCATAGTACCAAAGTGCAGCGCCTCCTCCCGTAATACTCAGGACAAACTAACTACTGTTCAATGTTTATGTGGCAAACCTGTCTATATGGTCTGTATATGGCACCCTATTCCCTATATAGTGCACTACATTTGTATAGGGATAGGATACCATTTGGGGCGCAAAGATAGTCTGAAATCACAATATAAACTTTACTTTATGGAGATTGACATTCTGAATATAGTCCTATATTCGCGCACTTCAAACATCTATTCATCTAGCTGCAGCTCTTCCAACCAATCAAACACTTATTTCCTTTGAAATTGAATGTTTGTT